>NC_069499.1:1180201813-1180414313 GCF_027579735.1 Bombina bombina | reverse complement strand
GTGAATGTGCAAAGTCTTAGGCAAGACCACTCTGTAGGCAACAGGAGAAAATCTTTTGAGGACTTTATAAGGACCAACATACTGAGGTCCCAATTTGTGACAAGGTTGGCGGAAGCGGATGTGTCGGGTAGAGACCCAGACACAATCACCTGCAACAAAGGTACGAATACTGGCTCGATGATGATCGGCAAACTTTTTATATCTTGAGGTTGAGTGTAACTGAGAGTGAATTTGTTGCCAATCGGTAGTAAGGTCAGTGAAGCAAGGTTCTGCAGCAGGGACTCCTGTGGATTTAGCAGAAAGAGGAAAACCACGAGGTTGATAACCAGCTGCGGCTTGGAAAGGGGAGCATCATAAAGAAGAATGCCAATGAGTGTTCCTTGAAAGTTCAGCTATGGGTAACAATCCAGACCAATTAGTGTGCTGTGAATTGACATAGGCTCTGAGGTAAGCCTGCAAATCTTGATTGGTTCTCTCCATCTGTTAGTCTGGGGGTGATAAACAGAGGACAAAGAAACAGTGGTTTCAAGCAATTTGCAAAAACTTCTCCAAAAAGGTAGAAATAAATTGAGGTCCTCTGTCAGAGACAATATTTATGGGTACACCATGTAATCTTACCACGTGTAACAGAAAAAGAGTGGACAAATTTTGGGCTGTAGGTAACATCGTTAGAGGTACAAAATGTGCAAGTTTGTAGAAGCGATCCACCACCACCCATATAACTGTATGACGGTCAGAAGGAGAACGGTCTACAACAAAATCCATAGCTATGTGAGTCTGGTTATTTAGGTATGGAAAATGGTTGAAGTAGGCCATGTGGTAGGTAACTGGGATTTTTATTAACAGCACAAGTCTGACAAGCTTTGAGATAATCTGAGAGTCCGATTTCATGGTAGGCCACCACACATCTTGGGAAAGGAGTTTAAAGGTTCTTGTCAAACCAGGATGACCTGACAGCTTGCTGTCTGTCATGAGCCCAGGATAGTACAGAAGAGTGAAGGTTTGGAGGAAAATAAAGGATTTCAGGAGTCACAGGGGCTTCTGAAGGTTTTCCTGACTGCACTCGTTGCATTCTTTGAAGAAGAGAGGTGTTGAGCTGAGCAACCACACAAGAGGGGGTATGATGTGTTTGATAGGAGCTTCAGAGGAGTCACTAGACTAAGGAAACTGACGGGAAAGAGCATAAGCCTTTTTATTCTTAGCCCCAGGAAGGTAAGAGACTATAAAGTTAAAACGAGAAAAGAATAGGGTCCACCTGGCCTGTCAAGGATTGAGTTGATGAGCAGTCTCTAGGTGCATCAGATTCTTGTGGTCAGTGAGAATCTGAATGGGATTGGCAGTACCCTCTAGCCAATGACGCCATTCAGTCAAAGTCATCTTAATGGCTAAGAGTTCACGATTACCCACATCATAATTCCTCTCTGCAGAAGAACTTGGAGGTTAAGGGATCCCTTTGCATTAAGACGGCTCCAGCCCCTATTTTGGAGGTGTCAACCTCTAAAGTGAACTGCAGGTCAGGATCAGGATGGCAGAGAACAGGAGCAGAACAAAAGACCTTTTTCAGATGAGAGAAGGTATCCATGACTACAGGAGGCCAATTCTTGCAATCTCTGTTCCACTTAGTTAGCTCAGTTAGTGGAGCAACTATTTGGGAGAAGTTCTTTATAAACTTGCGGTAATAGTTGGAGAACCCCAAGAATCTCTGTAGTTCTTTTAATGAGGTGGGGTGAGGCCATTCCAGAACTGCGGTTAGCTTAGAAGGATCCATGGCAAAACCTTCCTTCGAGATGACATAGCCAAGGAACTGGATCTGAACTTGATCAAACTCGCATTTCTCCAGTTTGGCTACCAGAGAATTGTTTCTGAGGTGAAAAAGTTCCTGTCTTACATGTTCATGATGCTCCTCAAGGGTGGAGGAAAATATAAGGATGTAATCCAGATAGACGATGGCAGTGAGATTGAGGAGGTCACGGAAGACATCGTTGACAAAAGATTGAAAGACAGCAGGGGCATTACACAGCCCAAAAGGCATTACAAGGTATTCGTAATGCCATGATCTTGTGTTGAAGGCAGTCTTTAATTCATGTCCTGGGAAGATGCGGATAAGATTGTATGCCTTGTGTAGGTCCAACTTAGAGAAGTAGCAAGCATTTTGGAGCGAATCATAAAGTTCAGTGATCAAAGGAATAGGATAGTGATTCTTGATAATGATATTGTTGAGGTCTCTGTAGTCTATAAAGGGTCTGAGCCCACCATCCTTTTTACTGATGAATAAGAAGCCATATCTGCATATAATGAGGTAAGGCTTAAAGGGGTCTGTAGGCTGGCAATGGGAACATGGTGCAGTGGAGTTACGTTAGTGAGGCAGGAGTGGAAGCAGGATGTACGCCAGGAGGCCAACTGTCCCTCATTCCAGTCTAACTGTAGATTGTGTATACAAAGCCAAGGGAGACCAAGGATAATGGGTTGTGCTGGAGAATGAATAACATCGAACTGCAACTGTTCGGTATGAAGGACTCCCACAGTCAATGTTAGGGGTGCCGATTTAGAATGGATTAAACCGGAACCAAGAGGAGTACCATCCAGATTAGTTATCTTAAGACATTGTTTTTTCTGCAGAAGATGTAAGCCTGTCTGAATCATGAAACGGTGATCAAGAAAATTTCCAGCTGCCCCTGAATCAATAAAAGCTTGAGCGTGGACAGAATTCTGAAGAAAGGTAAGGGTAACTGGTACCAGGATCCGAGAAGAGTGAGGAGATTTAGTTGTGACCACACAACCACAGTTTTATCCTCTAAGCATTGGCTTTTCCTGGGCAGAATATTACAATTCTTAAGTTGGTGTGAATTGGAACCACAATAAAAACAGTCTCAATCTCCTTCTTCTTTGTCTTTCAGATTCCGTGGGCTTGAGGGAGGAGAGATCCATGGGTTCCTCTACAGAGATAACTGGAGGTGTTGAAGGGGTAGAGGAAAGTCTAGAGACCGGACGAGTAGGAGGGCGGGAGGGAAGGATTCTACAAGCTCTGTCTCTCTCAGCTTGTCTCTCCTGAAAGCGAGAATCTAAACTGATACAAAGTGTTATGCATTCACCCAGGGAAGAAGGAAGATCCCGATAAGTGAGCTCGTCCTTGATGCGCTCATGCAAACCTCTCCTAATGGCCGCCTTGAGAGCACTGCCATCCCAACTGGTCTCAAGTGCCAAGGTGCGAAAATCAATGGCGTATTGTGCCACAGTTCTATTGCTCTGGTGGAGATCCAAGAGAGAGTACTTTGCAGCAGAAGCGCGGCCGGAGGTCCCAAATACAAAAGATAATGCAGAAATGAACGCTTCAGCATCGTTCAGGAGTTGAGCGCTCTGTTCCAAAAGGGGAGAGACCCAGGCTAGGGCCTTGTCTTTCAATAAAGAAATGATAAAAGTGACATTTGACTGATGAGACTGGAAGGTGTGAGGATCATTGCGAAAGTGCAGCCTTCACTGGTTGAGAAAACCCCTACAGTCAGTAGTACCATCATACTTGTCAGGTAATGGTATCCGGGGTATACTTCCGGAAGCAGGGGAAGAAGCTGCAGCACTAGCAGCAGGGACCAGCTGTGTAACATCAGGAGCAGCGTTCTTCTCTGCAACCAGTGAGGAGAGCATAGCGGTTATAGCCTCTAGTTTAGAATCCACACTCTGCAAGTGTATGGTATGCGTTCCCAACATCTGTCCCTGAAGACTGACAGCTCTTGCTACCTCATTTGGGTTCATGACCCAAGTATAATGTAATGCTCATGGGATATTCCTCTTTAAGACCAAACTTGGCCAGTAGTCTTCTTATCCCGGCATCAAGTGGAATGATAGGAAATATCCCAGAACATAGAGAGTTTATGAAATGAGGTAAGCAGTACTCACGGTAGGCAGGTTAGTCTTTCCCGGCAATAAGATGAAGGCAGAGAATGGTCAAGACAGGCAGAGTCTGGCAACAGGAAAGCAATCCAGCAGTACAGCAGTTCAGGGGTAAACCAATAGAATGACCAGGAGCAGGCAGGAGTCCGCAACAAAGGAAATCCAGCAGTATAACAGTTCAGGTGTAAACCAATAGAATGGTCAGACAGGCAGAGTTCAGCAACTTTATAGCAATCCAGTACATTAGGAGTTAAGCAAGCAGAGTGGTCAGACAGGCAGAGTTCAGCAACGTTATAGCAATCCAGTACTTTAGGGGTTAAGCAAGCAGAGTGGACAGACAGGCAGAGTTCAGCAATGTTATAGCAATCCAGTACTTTAGGGGTTAAGCAAGCAGAGTGGTTAGACAGGCAGAGTTCAGCGACTTTATAGCAATCCAGTACTTTAGGGGTTAAGCAAGCAGAGTGGTCAGACAGGCAGAGTTCAGCAACGTTATAGTCATCCAGTACTTTAGGGGTTAAGCAAGCAGAGTGGTCAGACAGGCAGAGTTCAGCAATGTTATAGCAATCCAGTACTTTAGGGGTTAAGCAAGCAGAGTCGTCAGACAGGCAGAGTTCAGCAATGTTATAGCAATCCAGTACTTTAGGGGTTAAGCAAGCAGAGTCGTCAGACAGGCAGAGTTCAGCAACGTTATAGCAATCCAGTACTTTAAGGGTAAAGCAAGCAGAGAAGTCAAACAGGCAGAGGCAGAGTTCAATAACGTTATAGTAGTCCAGCAATATAAAGAATACAGCACCCAGGAGCACACACGGTAACACCTATACTTGGGCAGTGACTGTAGGTTGTGAAGGTACTTACATAGGCGCTGATTTGTGCCAAGGAGCTCAAGTGATCCGGCTTCAGAGGAGGACAGACATGCGGTGATGACGTCACCCCCGCAAGCTCACAAGTATCCACCACAACCCTGGCAACAGCCAAAACAGCAACCACTGCATCCCTGGCAACAGCCAAGGTGGCAAAAGGGAGCGGTGTGACAGAATCAAGCCACGTACAAGGTTCTCCTGGAAGAAAACTTGCTTCCTTCTGCTCTGACAATGTTCCCCAACTCTGATGATTGTTTTTTCCAGCAGGAAAATGCTCTATACCACACAGCCTGGTCAATCAAGGGGTGGTTGAAGGACCATCAGATCAAGACCCTGTCATGGCCAGCCCAATCTCCAGATCTGAACCACATTGAAAACCTTTGGAATGTGATCACGAGGAAGATATATGGCCACAAGCCTTCAAACAAAGCCAAGCTTCTTGATTTTTTATGCCAGGAGTGGGTGGCATAAAGTCACCCAACAGCAATGTGAAAGACTGTTGGAGAGCATGTCAAGACACATGGAAACTGAGAAATTAGCGTTATTCCACCAAATATTGATTTCTGAACTCTTGTTAAGTTAAAACAGTATTTTGTTTAAAAATGAACATAAACTTGTTTAATTTAAATTATTTGAGGTCTGAAAACACTGCATCTTTTTTTGTTATTTTGATTGTCATTTCTTGCAAATAAATGCTCTAAAGGACAATATTTTATTTGGAATTTTGGAGAAATGTTGTCAGTAGGTTATAGACTAAAACATTTTTTCTATTTTACTCAAATACATACCTATAAATAGTAAAAAAGAAACCTAAGAAACTGATAATTTTGAAGTGGTCTCTTAATATTTTTTTTTCCAGAGCTGTATGTATAGTCCTTCTTATCTCCACTGTATACACAAAGAGCAATACTTAGAGGAAGCAACTAAACTTGTCCTTTATGTCACTCCAGGAAAAGATATTCTAATCCCCAAAAGTTCAAATCAGAAAATGCAGCTAACTCTCTGGATATTTTTATTCCATACATTAAATTTTTATTCCACACATTAAATCTGTCTGTCTTGTCAAATTAGAACAGTATATGCAACAGATCCAGCCAGCTTCACCAAATTATTAGCTCCAGCTGACCAATCAGATAAGATCAGTGTACCCAAGTCATGTCCACCTTTTCATGGCAAGATTATAGAGTAACGTCCCTCACTGATCAGACCAATGTCTTCCATTGAATCAGATCAATTTTGCCTACAAATCAGATTCGCTTTCCCATAGAAAGTATTTCCATGTATCAGATGCCTAAATCCTTAAAGGGACAGTCAACACCAGAATTTTTGTTGTTTTAAAAGATAGATAGTCCCTTAAATACCCCCTTCCCAAGTTTTGCATAACCAACACAGATATAATAATACACATTTTACCTCTGTAAGTACCTTGTATCTAAGCCGCTGCAGACTGCCCCTTTATTTTAGTTGTTTTGACAGACTTGCATTTTAGCCAATAAGTGCTCACTCCTCGGTTTCACGTGCATGAGCTCAATGTTATCTATATGAAACACTTGAACTAACGCCCTCTAGTGGTGAAAAATGGTCAAAATGCATTTAGATTTGAGGCGGCCTTCAAGGTCTAAGAAATTAGCATATGAACCTCCTAGGTTTAACTTTCAACTAAGAATACCAAGAGAACAAAGCAAAATTGGTGATAAAAGTAAATTGCAAAGTTGTTTAAAATGACATGCCCTATTTGAATCATGAAAGTTTTTTTTTTTACTTGACTGTCCCTTTAAAGAGTTGCAAAAATGGCATGTTCTAATTAGAATTAGAGCATGTGATTTATCTACTATAAAGGCCCTTTAAAATAAAACTAATCTTTTCCCTTTAAATTATAATTATCCATCTGATATATAACCATACCCCACACCTACGATCATGCACAGACTATGTAACTTATAACTGACAAATAGATTTCCAATTACAAAATTGTCAAATCCTACCTTTATCTTATCAGGCATATTAAAGTTTAAAAAGTCAGCCCTGTAATGCTGATTATTTTCACTAAATAGAAGTTCACAGATTTTATTATAAAAACTGCAAGACTGACATAATCTCAGCGGGGAACTTTAGCTAGTTGTTTGATAAACTGTCATGTGAATCACTGTAAATAACCTACTGAGGTATATTGATTTTTTTATCTTTAAAATTAAGTCCCAGTAAATTATGGTGACAAAATAATAATCACTCTGGTAATTGATAGGGTAATAAGGTTTGTACTATAGGTCAAAAGACAAGAAAATATTAGGTTCCTGGAGTTTGAAAGAGAGAGAGAGAGAGAGAGTGTGTGTTGGAGAGAAGGATAAGGGATGGAAAAAGAAGTATGGATACAGACTGTTTGGCCCTTAAAGGTACATAATATTCATATGCCAACTCACTATAAAAAGCTGACTAGAAAATATCTCCTGAACATTTCTACAGTGGGGCAAAAAAGTATTTAGTCAGCCACCAATTGTGCAAGTTCTCCTACTTAAGAAGATGAGAGAGGACTGTAATTTTCATCATAGGTATCACATTGTCTGATTTGGAAATAATTTATTTGCATATTATGGTGGAAAATAAGTATTTGGTCACCTACAAACAAGCAAGATTTCTGGCTCTCACAGACCTGTATCTTCTTCTTTAAGAGGCTCTTCTGTCCTCCACTCATTACCTGTATTAATGGCACCTGTTTGAACTTGTTATCAGTATAAAAGACACCTGTCCACAACCTCAAAAAGTCACACTCCAAACTCCCCTATGGTGAAGACCAAAGAGCTGTCGAAGGACACCAGAAACAAAATTGTAGAATTGCACAAGCCTGGGAAGACTGAATCTGCAATAGGCAAGCAGCCTGGTGTGAAGAAATCAACTGTGGGAGCAATAATTAGAAAATGGAAGACATACAAGACCACTGATAATCTCCCTTGATCTGGGGCTCCACGCAAGATCTCACCCATGTGGGGTCAAAATAATCACAAGAACGGTGAGCAAATATCCCAGAACCACACGGGGGGACCTAATGAATGACCTGCAGAGAGCTGGGACCAATGTAACAAAGGCTACCATCAGTAACACACTATGCCGCCAGGGACTCAGATCCTGCAGTGCCAGACGTGTCCCCCTGTTTAAGCCAGTACATGTCCGGGCCCATCTGAAGTATGCTAGAGAACATTTGGGTGATCCAGAAGCGGATTGGGAGAATGTCATATGGTCAGATTAAACCAAAATAGAACTGTTTGGTAGAAACACAACTCATCGTGTTTGGAGGAGAGAGAATGCTGCGTTGCAACCAAAGAACACCATACCTACTGTGAAGCATGGGGGTGGCAACATCATGCTTTGGGGCTGTTTCTCTGCAAAGGGAACAGGACGACTGATCCGTGTACATGAAAGAATCAATGGGGCCATGTATTGTGAGATTTTGAGTGCAAACCTCCTTCCATCAGCAAGGGCATTGAAGATGAAACGTGGCTGGGTCTTTCAGCATGACAATGATCCCAAACACACCACCCGGGCAATGAAGGAGTGGCTTCGTAACAAGCATTTCAAGGTCCTGGAGTGGCCTAGCCAGTCTCCAGATCTCAACCCCATAGAAAACCTTTGGAGGGAGTTGAAAGTCCGTGTTGCCCAGCAACAGCCCCAAAACATCACTGCTCTAGAGGAGATCTGCATGCAGGAATGGAACAACATACCAGCAACAGTGTGTGACAACCTTGTGAAGACTTACAGAAAACGTTTGACCTCTGTCATTGCCAACAAAGGATATATAACAAAGTATTGAGATGAACTTTTGATATTGATCAAATACTTATTTTCCACCATAATTTGCAAATAAATTCTTTCCAAATCAGAGAATGTGATTGTCTGGATTTGTTTCCACATTTTGTCTCTCATAGTTGAGGTATACCTATGATGAAAATTGCAGGCCTCTCTCATCTTCTTAAGTGGGAGAACTTGCACAATTGGTGGCAGACTAAATACTTTTTTGCCCCACTGTATGTAAAAAACAATCACCTAGATTACGAGATTTGCGGTAACAGGGGTGCGGTGCTAACGAGCAGTTTTCCCTCACCGCTCACCTACAGACAACGCTGGTATTACGTTTTTTTTTAAACCCGACATTAGCCGCAAAAAGGTGAGCGTAGAGCAGAATTTAGCTCCACATCTCACCTCAATACCAGCGCTGCTTACGGTAGCGGTGAGCTGGCTAAACGTGCTCGTGCACGATTTCCCCATAGGAATCAATGGGGCTGATTTGGCTGAAAAAAAAACAAACACCTGCAAAAGAGCAGCATTCAGCTCCTAACGCAGCCCCATTGATTCCTATGGGGAAATACATTTTATGTCTACACCTAACACCCTAACATGAATCCCGAGTCTAAACACCCCTGATCTTACACTCATTAACCCCTAATCTGCTGCCCCCAACATCGCCGAACCCTACATTATATTTATTAACCCCTAATATGCTGCCCCCAATGTCGCAGCCACTATAATAAATATATTAACCCCTAAATCTAAGTCTAACCCTAATCTAAGTCTAACCCTAACACCCCCCTAACTTAAATATAATTTTAAATAAATCTAAATAAAATGAATACAATTAAATAAATTAATCCTATTTAAAACTAAATACTTACCTATAAAATAAACCCTAAGCTAGCTACAATATAACTAATAGTTACATTGTATCTAGCTTAGGGTTTATTTTTTATTTTACAGGGAAGTTTGTATTTATTTTAACTAGGTAGAATAGTTATTAAATAGTTATTAACTATTTAATAGCTTCCTAGTTAAAATAAATACAAATATACCTGTAAAATAAATCCTAACCTAAGTTACAATTACACCTAACACTACACTATCATTAAATTAATTACCTAAACTAACTACAATTAAATACAATTAAATTAAATAAACTAAAGTACGGGGGAAAAAACTAAATTACAAAAAAAAAAAAAAAAAAAAATTATATTTTTTTTAAAAATAATTACACTTAATCTAATCCCCCTAATAAAATAAAAAAGCCCCCCAAAATAATAAAAATCCCTACCCTATACTAAATTACAAATAGCCCTTAAAAGGGCCTTTTGCGGGGCATTGCCCCAAAGTAATCAGCTCTTTTACCTGTAAAAACAAATACAATACCCCCACCAACATTAAAACCCACCACCCACCGGAGCGGAGCGGGTCCATCTTCAAGCCAGCCGATGCGGAGCATCCTCTTCCAACGACATCCAAATGAAGAATGAAGGTTCCTTTAAATGACGTCATCCAAGATGGCGTCCCTTAAATTCCGATTGGCTGATAGGATTCTACCAGCCAATCGGAATTAAGGTAGGAAAAATCAAATCAGCCAATAGGATTGAACTCGCATTCTATTGGCTGTTCCAATCAGATTGGAAACAGCCAATAGAATGCGAGCTCAATCCTATTGGCTGATTTGATTTTCCCTACCTTAATTCCGATTGGCTGATAGAATCCTATCAGCCAATCGGAATTTAAGGGACGCTATTCTTCGGCTTTTTTCATATCTAAGGAGAGCGTATTGAGATACGCGGCCGCAATGTTAGGCGATGTTAGGCGAGTGTATTGGTGCCGGCGAATGCAGTATAGTTGACAGCTTGATAAATATCCCCCATGGTCTTAACTCGCCACCCTTTTTCTTCACAAAGAAGAAGCCAGCCCTTGAAGGAGAGCAGGATTTGCAGATGATTCCCCGCGACAGAGCATCGGCAACATACTCCTCCATAGCACAATTCTCCGCAACAGACAGAGGTTAAACCCGGCTCCGAGGAGGAATGGCTCTGGGTTGCAGGTCTATGGCACAATCGTAAGAGCGGTGAGGAGGTAACGTACCAGTACGCACCTTGTCAAAAACGTCTAGGGACTCTCAGTACTCAGTTGAGATATCGAAGAAGTGCACAAGACTTTGATTGGTTTCCGAAGACAAGTGGAAATACATTGCGGAGACCATGACAAAATTTTGGACCTGCGCCAGTCGAGACTGGGATTGTGCTTTTGAAGCCAGGGATAACCCAGAACAACCGGAAAATGTGGAGAGTTTATCACCTTGAACGGGAGGGTTTCAAAATGGAGAGCCCCAACAGCCATGGATAATGGAGCGGTTTTGTGAGTAATCAGTGCGGGCTGAAGGGACCTGCCATGAATGGCCTCAATAGCAAGCGGAATGGACCAAGGCAATATGGGAATGGAGTGCTTTGACACAAAAGCACTGTCACTGAAATGGGTGACTATGGAGGAGCCCACCCAGGAAAGGAAAACCGTGACCAAAGGTTCCTCCTTTAGCGATTCTGGGAACGAGGATAAACAACTCAAGGTCTGCCACCGACAGGGCCTTAGATGCAAGAGTTTCCCTCCCTCCTCCTAAAGGCCCTCTCCACCACAGAGAGACATGTGAATCCCAACTGCATCGGCTCAGCAGTACCTGGCGACTCGGGACCAGGAGGCATGGGAGGAGAGGGAGGCATGGGTGGGAACGAACAAATAGGAGACAATGGAACAGGAGGCTTCCGCAAGAGCTCCTTGAAAGAGGGCCTTTCTCTGAGTCTGATGTCAATTAGGATTAAAAAAGATGCCAATGCCTCAACATCCTCTGGTAAATCTCTGGCAGCAAGTTTGTGTTTAATCTCAACAGAGAGCCCATGAAAGAAGGCAGCAACAAGGGCTAAATTGTTCCAACCTACCTCTGCGGCAAGCGTACGGAACTCAATGGCATACTGAGTAACAGATCTCGTACCTTGCTGAATGGAAATGAGTTGTTTAGCAGCAGAGGAGGAGCCAGCTGGAACATCAAATACCCTTCGAAAAGAGGCCACAAATTCAGGGTAATTTGAAATCACTGGTTTATTAGTCTCCCACAAGGTATTAGCCCAAGCAAGAGCCGTGTCATAGAGTAAATAGCTCTGTCAGAAAGAAATGCCTGAGGTAACATCTCAAAATAAATGCCCACCTGGTTCAAAAACCCTCTGCACTGATTAGGATTGCCTCCATATCGCTGAGGTAGAGGTGCAGAACCACACATGCTACTGGTAGGACTAGGTGCAGCAGCGGAAACAGGAGCAGCCATAACTTGTGGGACACTCTGATCCAAATGTGCAGTGAGAGTTAGAAGGGTTTGCAGGGCTAGTGCAAATTGATCCAAGCGGTGATCCTGTTCATCCATCCTGGAAATGATGGTGGGTAAATGTATATTATTAGCATCGTCAGGATTCATGGCCCTTGCGTAATGTCAGGGTACCAGGAATCAGACTGAGGCGTGAAGTGCAAAAATAATCACACCTTTATTAATAACAACAACAAAAAAAAGTCCACAAGCCAAATGACAAGCCAGGAATCAAAGCCAGGAATCAGGAACCAGAAGGGACGTCAGACAAGACAGGTAATACACAGGAACTGGAACACAGGAACTAACAAACAAGTCTGAGACAACACAAGGGCAAAAACATACTGAACAGAGGCCCTTTAAATAATAAGTGTGACATCATAATCCTGGGACTGCACCTGTCTCACACTGATGATGTTCACCAGTTTGGCCATAAGAGAACAGCGTTACACACATTGCATCAGATTCAGTGAGAGAGGTAAGTAAAATGGCAGCCAGCACCAAATAGCAAATAAAGCAGGGTGAAACCCTGACAAGAAGATGATTACAGGGAGGAACAACTTATTGAAAGAGGTTATGGCAAGAGGACTATTACAAATGCAATAAAGAAGTTGGAATTATTCCTAGAGAACAGCTCTTTGAAAAATCAGATATAGGCCATACAACTATATTAGGCAAAGACACTCCTGAAATTACCTTTGTAAAGAGTCATAGTGATTAGTATCAACAAATCTGTAGTATTATTAGGAAGCATCTTCCTATCTTGCTAGCAGATAATAAACTTAAAGATACTGTAGACAAAGGATGTAGATTTTCCTATAGTTGAAGTGTGACCTTAGGGAATATTTTATCTCCGACTGTGCTACCAAAAGTAGGCACAGCTAGCAGTTGGTTGACACATAAGGGCACCTTCAAGTGTGGTAGTTCTAGGTGCAAAGCCTGTGATTATATATTTAACCTTCTACCTTCTTATGTCACAGGAGATAGGTATAAAACCTCCCAATGCATAAATTGCCTTCTCTGTAAACTTTAATACGTGGGCCTCACTACCAGAAAAGTGAGGTCCCGTATAAGTGAGCATTTAAGTAATATAAATTGTAACAAAGAGTGTTCAGCATTTGCCAAACATTTTATTCACCAACATAATCAGTGGAGACCCTGAAGTGGCAGGCTATTGAATTGGTATATCACCCAAAGAGAGGAAGTAATAGAGTTAGGGACCCAACCGTAGAGAAACCTTCTGGATCTTTAAACTAGGTACCAGGTACCCAAAAGGTTTCAATTCGGACTATGACATTATGAACCATTGGGAACAGTAATGCCAGTAATTCAAATCCCTTAGGGGCGGTTTGATATACTTACCCATACAAGCTTTTTTAAGTAAATAAATAGAATGAGATTTATATATATATATATATATATATGAATTGATATGAATAGGAGCCACCTTACTATTGATCTTTAGTGAGGTTTGTTTGCAAGTGCTCTAATTGTTCTTTGTAAATTGCTTATAGATTGCATCCAGATTAATTGAAATTTTGAGGATGGTATTTTAGTCCTTAACCATTGAGTTTTATCTTACTGCCTATACTCTGTCCATTTTTGTTTAATAGTGTGTACACTATGGGGCCCATTTATCAAAGGGCTTGCGGACCTGATCCGACACTGCGGATCAGGTCCGCAAGACCTCGCTAAATGCGGAGAGCAATACGCTCTCCACATTTAACATTGCACCAGCAGCTCACAAGAGCTGCTGGTGCAACGCCGCCCCCTGCTGACTCGCGGCCAATCGGCCGCCAGCAGGGAGCTGTCAATCAACCCGATCGTATTCGATCGGGTTGATTTCCGGCGGTTCCTGTCCGCCTGCTCAGAGCAGGCGGACAGGGTTATGAAGCAGCGGTCTTTAGACCGCTGCTTCATAACTTGTGTTTCTGGCGAGTCTGAAGACTCGCCAGAAACACGGCCCTTCAAGCTCCATACGGAGCTTGATAAATGGGCCTGAAAATGTGTATGTGCATGCATTGAATAGCATTCTGCCCATAAGTTTGGGTTATTTATATCCAGGATATCTGACCTGGTCGTTTATGTGCATTTATATTTACATAACTTATGCAGCCCCCTCATCAGAGAGGTTTATAGATTAATCTTTCTTCTGGTCCCTCTTTTTAAACATACAATAATGCAAAAATGCAATAAAGCAATCATATGAATTAATAAATGTGGCATCATACTGTTATTATCTGAAAAACCTCTATAAGTTCCTAAATTCTTCTGTTTGCTTTATGAAGTGGTCTGCCTTTGTAACAAATAAATTATATAGGCTATTTAACATTTATTGTCTAACATTTAACATTTAATATCCATATATTGTTGAAATATGTACACCACTGAAGTTTTGTTTATATTTGTCAAATTGGATAAATACTCCATGAAAGATATATATACCTGTATATATATTGACATTCCATGTTCATGTTTTTTGACTTCTAGGGCATCTCACTGTTCCGAGGAGTATATTAATCAGTTTAATATTTATATAGATGTATGAGGAAAACATTTAGGTAAGGACGTTTATTCTCTTACCGCTAGATTACGAGTTTTGCGGTAAGAGCGGTGCAGTACTAACTTGCACGTTATTGTCACCGCTCACTTCCCTAAAGCACTGGTATTACAGATTTTCATAAACCCGGCGTTATCAGGCAAGAAGTGAGCGTAGAGCAAAATTGAGCTCCATACCGCACTCCAATACCAGCGCTGCTGCGGTGAGCTGGTTTTACATGCTCGTGCACGATTTCCCCATAGACATCAATGGGAGCCGGCTGAAATAAAGTCTAACACCTGTAAAAAAGCAGCATAAAGCTCCGTAACGCAGCCCCATTGATTCCTATGGGGAAAGAAAAAGTTATGTTTACACTTAACACCATAACATAAACCCCGAGTCTAAACACCCCTAATCTTACACTTATTAACCCCTAATCTGCCGCCCCCAATGCCGCCGCCACCTACATTATATTTATTAACCCCTAAACTTAAGTCTAACCCTAACCCTAACACCCACTAACTTAAATATAATTACAATAAATCTAAATAAAATTACTATCATTACCTAAATAATTCCTATTTAAAACTAAATACTTACCAATAAAATAAACCCTAACTAATAGTTACATTGTATCTAGCTTAGGGTTTATTTTTATTTTACAGGCAAGTTTGTATTTATTTTAACTAGGTAGACTAGTTAGTAAATAGTTATTAACTATTTACTAACTACCTAGCTAAAATAAATACAAATTTACCTGTAAAATAAAACCTAACCTGAGTTACACTAACACCTAACCTTACACTACCTTACACTACCATTAAATAAATACCTAAATTAAATGCAATTACCTAAATTACAAAAAAAACACTAAATTACACAGATATCAGATATTTAAACTAATTACACCTAATCTAACAGCCCTATCAAAATAAAAAAAGTCCCCCCAAAATAAAAAAACCCTAGCCTAAACTAAACTACCAATAGCCCTTAAAAGGGCCTTTTGTGGGGCATTGCCCCAAAGAAATCAGCTCTTTTACCTGTAAAAAAAATACAAACAACCCCCAACAGTAAAACCCACCACCGGACATCCATCCATCCTCAACGAAGCCGTGAGAAGTCTTCATCCAAGCCGGCAGAAGTGGTCCTCCAGATGGGCAGAAGTCTTCATCCAGATGGCATCTTCTATCTTCATCCATCCGGCGCGGAGCAGGTCCATCTTCAAGACATCCGGCGCGGAGCATCCTCTTCAATCAAAGTCTTCTTCCCGAATGAAGGTTCCTTTAAGTGACGTCCCTTGAATTCCGATTGAAATCAGCCAATCGGAATTAAAGGTGAAAAAATCCTATTGGCTGATGCAATCAGACAATAGGATTGAGCTTGCGTTCTATTGGCTGTTCCAATCAGTCAATAGAATGCAAGCTCAATTCTATTAGCTGATTGGATCAGCCAATAGGATTGAAGCTCAATCCTATTGGCTGATTGCATCAGCCAATAGGATTTTTTCATCTTTAATTCTGATTGGCTGATAGAATTCTATCAGCCAATCGGAATTCAAGGGACTCCATCTTTGATGACTTCACTTAAAGGAACCTTCATTCGGGAAGAAGACTTTGATTGAAGAGGATGCTCTGCACCGGATGTCTTGAAGATGGACCCGCTCCGTGCCGGATGGATGAAGATAGAAGATGCCGTCTGGATGAAAACTTCTGCCCATCTGGAGGACCACTTCTGCCGGCTTGGATGAAGACATCTCCCGGCTTCGTTGAGGACTTGTTGCCGCTTCGCTGAGGACTTCTCCCGGCTTCGTTGAGGATGGATGTCCGGTCTTCAAAACTGTAAGTGGATCTTCAGGGGTTAGTGTTAGGTTTTTTTAAGGGTTTATTGGGTGGGTTTTAGTTTTTGATTAGGGTTTGGGCAATTGAAAAAGAGCTAAATGCCCTTTTAAGGGCAATGACCATCCAAATGCACTTTTCAGGGCAATGGGGAGCTTAAGTTTTTTTTAGTTAGGATTTTATTTGGGGGGTTGGTTTTGTGGGTGGTGGGTTTTACAGTTGGGTGGGTGTTTGTATGTTTTTTACAGGTAAAAGAGCTAATTTATTTGGGGCAATATCCTGCAAAAGGCCCTTTTAAGAGCTATTGGTAGTTTAGTTTAGGCTAGGAGGGTTTTTTTTATTTTGGGGAGGCTTTTTTATTTTTATAGGGCTATTATATTAGGTGTAATTAGTTTAAATATCTGATAAAAAATTATTTTGTGTAATTTAGAGGGTTTTTTTTGTAATTTAGGTAATTGTATTTAATTTAGGTAATTTATTTAATTGTTGGGTAAGGTTAGGTGTTAGTGTAACTCAGGTTAGGTTTTATTTTACAAGTAAATTTGTATTTATTTTAGCTAGGTAGTTAGTAAATAGTTAATAACTATTTACTAACTAGTTTACCTAGTTAAAATAAATACGAACTTGCCTGTAAAATAAAAATAAACCCTAAGCTATATACAATGTAACTATTAGTTATATTGTAGCTAGCTTAGGGTTTATTGTATAGGTAAGTATTTAGTTTTAAATAGGAATTATTTAGGTAACGATAGCAATTTTTATTTAGATTTATTTTAATTATATTTAAGTTAGGGGGTGTTAGGGTTAGGGTTAGACTTAGGTTTAGGGGTTAATAAATATACACCTAGATTTAGAGTTTTGCGGCCAAAGGGGTGCGTTAGCTACGCGTGTTTTTTTTCTAGCGCTGCTTCTAAACAACGCTGGTATTTAGAGTTCTCTGAAGGGCTGCGCTAGGCTCCAAAAAGGGAGCGTACAGGCATATTTACCGCCACTTCAACTCTCAATACCAGCGTTGCTTACGGTAGCGGCTAGCTGGAAAAACGTGCTTGTGCACGATATCCCCATAGGAAACAATGGGGCAGTTTGGGCAGATAAAAAAACCTAACAAAAAGCAGCGTTAAGCTCCTAACGCAGCCCCATTGTTTCCTATGGGGAAACACTTTCTAAGTCTGCACCTAACACCCTAACATGTACCCGAGTCCAAACACCCCTAACCTTACACTAATTAACCTCTAATCTGCCACCCTCGCTATCACTGACCCCTGCATTACACTATTAACCCCTAATCTGCCGCTCCGGACACCGCCGCAACCTACATTATCCCTATGTACCCCTAATCTACTGCCCCTAACACCGCCGACACCTACATAATATTTTTTAACCCCTAATCTGCCCCCCCAACGTCGCCGCTACCTTACCTACACTTATTAACCCCTAATCTGCCGACCGGACCTCGCCGCCACTCTAATAAATGTATTAACCCCTAAACCGCCGCACTCCCGCCTCGCAAACCCAATAATAAATAGTATTAACCCCTAATCTGCCCTCCCTAACATCGCTGCCACCTAACTTCAAGTATTAGCCCCTAATCTGCCGACCGGACCTCGCCGCTACTATAATAAATGTATTAACCCCTAAAGCTAAGTTTAACCCTAACACCCCCCTAAGTTAAATATAATTTTATTCTAACGAAATAAATTAACTCTTATTAAATAAAGTATTCATATTTAAAGCTAAATACTTACCTGTAAAATAAATCCTAACCTAAGTTACAATTAAACCTAACACTACACTATCAATAAATTACTTAAATAAATTAACTACAATTACATACAATTAAATAAACTAAACTAAATTACAACAAAAAAAACACTAAATTACAAAAAATAAAAAAAGAATACAAGAATTTGAAGCTAATTACACCTACTCTAAGCCCCCTAATAAAATAACAAAGCCCCCCAAAATAAAAAAAATTCCCTACCCTAATCTAAATTAAAAAAGTTAACAGCTCTATTACCTTACCAGCCCTTAAAAGGGCTTTTTGCGGGGCATGCCCCAAAGAAATCAGCTCTTTTGCCTGTAAAAAAAACACAATACCACCCCCCAACATTACAACCCACCACCCACATACCCCTACTCTAACCCAAACCCCCCTTAAATAAACCTAACACTACCCCCCTGAAGATCTCCCTACCTTGAGCCGTGTTCACCCAGCCGGGCACCGATGGACCAAAAGAAGACATCCGGAGCGGCAGAAGTCTTCATCCTATACGGGCAGAAGAGGACATCCGGACCGGCAGACATCTTCATCCAAGCGGCATCTTCTATCTTCATCCATCCGACGAGGAGCAGCTCCATCTTCAAGACCTCCGGAGCGGAACATCCTTTTTCAACGACGACTACCCGACGAATGTAGGTTCCTTTAAGTGACGTCATCCAAGATGGCGTCCCTCGAATTCCGATTGGCTGATTGGATCGGAACAGCCAATAGAATGCTAGCTCAATCTGATTGGCTGATTGGATCAGCCAATCCGATTGAACTTGAATCTGATTGGCTGATTCAATCAGCCAATCAGATTTTTCCTACCTTAATTCCGATTGGCTGATAGAATCCTATCAGCCAATCGGAATTCGAGGGACGCCATCTTGGATGACGTCACTTAAAGGAACCTTCATTCGTCGGGTAGTCGTCGTTGAAGAAGGATGTTCCGCGCTGTAGGTCTTGAAGATGGAGCCGCTCCTCATCGGATGGATGAAGATAGATAGAGCTTTATGAACTGGCGTTAGCCCAGAAAGCTCTTAACTACTGACTTTTTTCTGTGGCTGGAGTCTTGTTGGTAGAGAGTCTAATGCTCACTTCAGCCAAGACTCTAAATACCAACGTTAGGAAGATCCCATTGAAAAGATAGTATACGCAATTGGCGTAAGGGGATCTGCGGTATGGAAAAGTTGCGACTTGGAAGTGAGCGTTAGACCCTTTCCTGCCTGACTCTAAATACCAGCGGGCGGCCAAAAGCAGCGTTAGGACCCCTTAACGCTGCTTTTGACAGCTACCACAGAACTCTAAATCTAGGCGTTAGTATAGTGGCAGCGATGTTTGGGGAGGCAGATTAGGGGTTAATAAATGTAGGTAGGTGGTGGCGATGTTAGGGACGGCAGATTAGGGGTTAATAATATTTAACTAGTGTTTGCAATGCGGGAGTGCGGCGGTTTAGGGGTTAATATGTTTATTAAAAGCTTGTATGGAAGTCCCATTAAAAAAAGACTTTACGCAAATTGCGTAAGTTAATTTGAGTTAAGACCAAAAAAGTGTGCGGTGCCCCTAAACCTGCAAGACTCGTAATACCAGCGCTAGTGAAAAAGCAGCGTTATGAGCCTTACCGCTGCTTTTTCACTCATACCGCAAAACTCGTAATCTAGCCGTTATTTTTTTTCTCATGTTAATATATATGTATTTTATGGGTTAAATTTGACTCATTATAATCTCTGCAAAGTTTGTATTTATTAATGTTATTTGTTAATCTTGCCGAGTATACATATATATGCTCAAATGTCTACATGAGCAACAGGTGTTATTAACATGGCATAGAACAGGTGTTTTCTAAGTGTGCGCATATAAATAGACCTATTAGCACCCATCTGGCTTAATGTGAGTATAGGGCAATCCCGAAATGCCTCCTTGGCTGGGATGTGTGCTGTACTGCTTTCTTTCTGTTTTTAACACATTTTCTGCATGCTGTTTGCCCACGTTTGGAAACTTTTTACCTAATAAAGTGGTTTTGAGTGAGCCATTCTGGAGTTCTCCCCTTTTGTTCTGTGTCTATTGGACTGTTCCACTGGGCTCTCAAACCACATACTGAGATAGTGAACCCTAACCCGGATGTGCTTGTACCTGAGTACAGAGGAGGAACGCAGCTGAAGGACTGGTAAGAGCGATGGTGCTTGTTACCTCAAGGAGGTGAATCGATCTGAGCTAGCGGATCTACACTGATATATATCGTAAGTAAATACTTTCAATACTCCTAACTGTATGTATAACTGCATTAAGGCTATTCTATCCTGTACTTTTGCACTTCATTACGGAGATTACCGCTCAGTCACAGCTAGAGCTGATAAGCTCATTTGCTGTTGTTTATAGACCGATTGGTATGTCAGCAGGGGTAGGGTTAAACCAGGGACATGTATGTGTAATAAAATAAACAAATCAGATCATGTATTTAATTGGGATTATATGTAGGGGCCAATTTATCATGGCCCGTATTGTGCCTAATGCACCTGTTTCCGCACGAGCCTTCAGGCTCGCCGGAAACAGGATTTAAGAAGCTGCGGTGTTAAGACCGCTGCTCCTTAGCTCATCCACTGCCTCTGAGGCTGCGGACATCAATCCACCCGATCTCATACAAGCGGGTTGATTGACACCCCCTGCTAGCGAATCTGCAGGGGGCAGCATTGCACAAGCAGTTCACCAGAACTGCTTGTGCAATGATAAATTACGACAGCGTATGCTGTCTGCATTTATCGGTTTGGCAAACATGATCGCTACAGCGGATCATGTCTGCCAGACCCTTGATAAATCGGCCTCTAAGAGTTTTAATATCAGCTTTAGGGGGACATTTCATGCCCCATACGTGGTATATCATTTAGAATGTAAATGTGGGAGGATCTACATTGGACGTAAGAAAACGTAAGATCAAGAGAAGAATATATGAACATATAGAAAACATCAAAAATGGTTTTGAAAATCATAGTGTGTCTGACCATTTTAAGACAAAACACAACAAAGATCCTACAGACCTTAAAGTTAGAGTCCTTGAACAAATACCACCATATAAGGATGATCAGATAAGGCTTCACTCAAATTAAGTGGATCTAAGAGTAAGGCATCCTAACCCCAAAAGGGCTGAATGTAGATATTGATCTACAAGCTTTTATGATATAGATCTTAGAAAATAGATTTTTGAATATGTCTTCTTGTGATGTTTTTCAATTGTATTTTAAAATATTTTATATGTGTGCTTTTAGTATTAATTGAATTGCAAATGCTAATTAGAATGTCATTTTGAGACCTGCTATTTAGAATTTTTATAATATTTAGAATACTTACAACTACTTGAGAAAGAAATAATATGTTTAAGGGTATGAAATAGTGTTTGCAAGTTTTTTCAGCGCTTGATTGTAGTATAAATTGCAGGTAA
The DNA here is from genome assembly GCF_027579735.1 of Bombina bombina. Lineage (NCBI taxonomy): Eukaryota > Metazoa > Chordata > Amphibia > Anura > Bombinatoridae > Bombina > Bombina bombina. The sequence goes on along the minus strand of NC_069499.1, from coordinate 1,180,392,846 downwards.
CAAAATTGTAGATAAAGTATACATGATGATACGAATATTGGCAATTGTATTCTATGAATAGAGTACAATGTTTCTCTTAATGTTACTACGGTACATATTAGGGCAAACTATGGCATGATGTCACCTAACAAGGGGCGGGCACGCTTTTCTGATTTTGGAAATAAGAAGGAGAGACTCACACTACCTGTATCTTCAAAAACCCCTTGAGAAAGTTTGCACGTAGCAGACGAAATGCGTAGGGGCGGGTCCTACAGAGTAGCGTGCAATTATCGGCACTGAGGGATAAAGTATTTCTGCCGTGGAAGTTGTTTTTTTCCGTTGTGGCGAACAACGCAGCTGTGTGTTTGTTTGGAACAAGCAAAATGAATATCCCACGAGTACTGTGGTTTTTTATCAAGCAGATCCTCTGGCTGCGGGCGGTGTGAAGGGGAAAATCTACCATAACTACACCAGCACAATTTGGTCACAGATGAGCTGTTCTCATTTTTAATTTTTGTAAGTGTATTTTATGCAGATGCATGTGTTGTTGTAATAAATATCACTGTGAATCTTTGGAGGCGCTTTTTGCTTTTGTCTTTCAGAATATGTTCTATGTATTCATACCTATCTTAAAGCGCGCTTCTTGCCAGAGCCATGGCCGCACTAACAGGAGGCTTAGCAGTTCAGCTCCCAGGACCTAAATTTAGTGCAGGTCCTGGGTGCCGAGCATGCTAAGCCTCTTGTTATCCCAGCCAGGGACCTGGCAAGAAGAAGATTGGGCTAACTCGCTTTCCAGCGCATGTTAAGGTAAGTATAAAGGCTTAAAAAATAAATTTAAAGGAAACAAAAAAATATCTATTTATAAATACTTAGAACATCTTCCCCTATGTGAAGAACATTGTAATGTGAAATATTTAAAGCAAATACATAAACACTTTATTAAATATGAATATTGCATAAACATGATTTTACATGCTTCATCTACTTGACTGCAAAGGGCTCCAATGCACACACACAATGATATATATATATACTAGGCGATAAGCCTGCCCAGAGGGCAGTCTATTTAAAAAAAAAAAAAACTACAACCCCCAAAGCTAAAATTACAAAAAAAAATGTAAAGAAAAAAAATAAACAAATCTATAAAATATAAAAAAATGTAAACCTAAACTAATACCCCTATAAAAATAAAACTCCCCCCAAAATAAAAACACCCCCTAAAATAATACTAAACTACCAATAGCCCTTAAAATGGCTTTTGTAGGGCATTGCCCTAAGTTAAACAGCTCTTTTACCTAAACAAATGACCAATTACCCCCTAACAGTAAAAAACCCCACCCACCAAACCCCCCAAAATAAAAAAACTAACACTAAAAAAACCTAAAGGGGCATTTGTATGAGCATTGCCCTTAAAAGGGCATTCAGCTCTTTTACTGCCCTTAAAAGGGCAATCGTCTCTTTTCCAGCCCATTAAATCCCTAATCTTAAAAATAAACCCCCCCAAAAAATAAAATCCTAACACTAAGCCCCAAATAGGTACTCACCATTCCTGAAATCCAGCATAGAATGTCTTCTTCCAGGCGGCTCCATCATCTTCTAACTTCATCTGGAGCAAAGGCAGCGCGGAGAGAAGATGCGGAGCTGTGGATCCTCAGCAGCAGTCCTTACCGGGGGCATGGATCGGAGGTGCGGAGCTGTCTTCCCAGATGCGTGGATCCTCAACGGCGGTCCTCAACGGCAGCGGTCCTCGACAGTGGCAGCGGCAGTCCTCAGCGGCATGGAGGCTCCTCTTCATCCAATGTCCGCCATGCACTAAAGATTGAATGCAAGGTACTGCAATCAATTTGGGGTACCTTGCATTCCTATTGGCTGAAATTTTGAAATCAGCCAATAGGATTAGAACTACTGAAATCCTGTTGGCTGTTCAAATCAGCCAATAAGATTTCAGTAGCTCTAATCCTATTGGCTGATTTCAAAATTTCAGCCAATAGGAATGCAAGGTACCCCAATAAATATGGGGTACCTTGCATTTAATCTTCAGTGTGCGACGGACGATCACATGAAGAGGAGCCTACACACCGCTGAGGACCGCCATGCCGAGGACCGCCGCTGAGGATCCAGGCATCGGGAAGACAGCTCCGCACCTCCGCTCTGTGCTGCCTTTGCTCCGGATGAAGATAGAAGATGATGGAGCTGCTTGGAAGAAGACCTTCTCCGCCAGACTTCAGGAACAGTGAGTACCTATTTGGGGTTTAGGTTTAGGCTTTTTTATTTTAAGTTTTTGGGTAGGTTTTTTTTTTTTAGATTAGGGTTTTTTGGGGCTTGAAAAAGAGCTGATTGCCCTTTAAAAGGCCAGTGCCTATACAAATGCCCCTTTAGGGGCAATGGGTAGAATCGTTTTTTTTTAGTGTTAGTTTTTTTTATTTTGGGGGGGTTGGTTGGGTGGTGGGTTTTACTGTTGGGGGGGGCTTTTTTAGAGGTAAAAGAGCTGTTTAACGTAGGACAATGCCCCACAGAAGGCCCTTTTAAGGGCTATTGGTAGTTTAGATTAGGGGGTGTTTTATTTTGAGGGGACTTTTTTATTTTCATAAGGATTAGGTATAATTTTTTTTATTTTTGATAATTTTGTTTATTTTTTTCTGTAATGTTAGACTTTTTTATTTTTTGTAATTTAGTAGTAGTTTGGGTTAATTTAGGGGGTGTTAGTTTAGGGGACTTAGTAATTAAATTAGTTATTTGTGTAGTGGGGGGGCTTGGCGCTTTAGAGGTTAATAGGTTAATTAGGTTGATTGCAATGTGGGGGGTTGGCGGTTTAAAAGAGTCTAACCCCCAGGTTGGTACTCACCGTTCCTGAAGTCCGGAGGAGAAGGTCCTGTTCCAGGCGGTGAAGTCTTCTTTCAAGCTGCGACCTCTTCTTTCTTCTTCCAGGAACAATCTGGCGCGGAGCAGGGGGCGGAGCTGAAGACTGGAGACCCTGGAGCTAAAGACCGGCGACCATGGAACTGAAGACCGGGGATCCTGAAACTGAAGACCGGTGACCCTGGAGCTAAAGACCGACGACTCTGGAACTGAAGACCGGTGAGGGGGGAGAGAGAGCAAAAGACAGGGGATAGAGAGAACAAAAGAGAGGGGGAAGAGAGAGCAAAAGAGAGGGGATAGAGAGAAGGAAGAGAGAGCAAAAGAGAGGGGGGAGAGAGAGCAAAAGAGAGGGGGAGAGATCAAAAGAGAAGGGGGAGAGAGAGCAAAAGAGAGGGGGAGAGAGAGCAAAAGAGGGGGGAGAGAGAGCAAAAGAGAGGGGGAAGAGAGAGCAAAAGAGAGGGGGATAGGAGGAAGAGAGAGCAAAAGAGAGGGGAGAGGAGGAAGAGAGAGCAAAAGAGAAGGGGGAGAGAGAGCAAAAGAGAGGGGGAGAGAGAGCAAAAGAGGGGGGAGAGAGAGCAAAAGAGAGGGGGAAGAGAGAGCAAAAGAGAGGGGGATAGGAGGAAGAGAGAGCAAAAGAGAGGGGAGAGGAGGAAGAGAGAGCAAAAGAGAAGGGGGAGAGAGAGCAAAAGAGAGGGGGAGAGATCAAAAGAGAAGGGGGAGAGAGAGCAAAAGAGAGAGGGAGAGAGAGCAAAAGAGGGGGGAGGAGAGAGAGCAAAAGAGAGGGGGAGAGAGCAAAAGAGAGGGGGAGAGAGAGCAAAAGGGGTAGTGAAAGAATCCACCTGGATGGATTCTTTCACCACCCTGCTTTTTTCGGAATCCACCTGGATGACAGGGTGGTGAAAGAATCCACCTGGTTGCAGCGTAAGCTGCATTCAGGTGGATTCTTTCACCACCCTACCTTTTTCAGAATCCACCTGGATGCAGCGTAATCTGCATCCAGGTGGATTCCAAAAATGGCAGGGTGGTTCCGTCACCACAATAGACTGCCCTTCCGAAAATGGCAGGGTGTTTCGGTGGTTCCGTCACCACAATAGACTGCCCTCTGGGCAGGCTTTCCCACTAGTACACATATAAATACATATGTACACACACACAAATATACATACATACATAAATACACACACATACATATACATATTTAGAAATGTTTATGAATGTATCTCTATGTTAAAGCCCTTTGGAGCCTTTTTTTTATAATACCTGAGACCTCATATCTTTGAGCCCTTATAACTATTTTGTGCCATTTTTTTACAATAGTTTTATTAGATAGTCTTATTATGAGTGTAACTGTACTTTTTAATGTAACCTGAGCTCTGAGGTTGCGCAATCCCAACGCTTGTTAAATACAAATGTACAAAACTGATATCACTTGCGTGCAACAGTTAATATAGCACTTAATGGGCAAATGTCACCAATACTTATGTCGTTCTATGGATTCTATACATTTAAGAATAAAGATGAGTAAAAATGAATCAAACCAGATGCAGAGAAGGCAGAATTGACAAAGAGATCTCTTCCTCTTCACCACCCTCTCTAGCTTCACTTAAATTTGCCAGCTTTTAAGTTCAGCAAAGCAAACTCCATATTTAAAAGGACAGTTTACCCAAAAATATTCTCCCATTTTAATTGTTCCCAATGATCCATTTTACCTGCAGGAGTGTATTAAATTGTTTACAGGTAACTCCTTTACCCCTATTTCAGCATTTAAAATAGCTGATTTAGCCTGTGGTATCCCCACCTATACTGAAAGTTTCTATACTGGAGTCTAGGCTATTGATACGTCTAAGTAATCTAGCATTTGAGTTCAAGGCTAGGGCTCCTGATTTTACCCTGAGAAATTATATATTAAGAGGGAGCTTTGTATTTTACCATTACATATTCCCTGTCTTCCATATACTTCATTTAATTTACTATTTCTAGAGCTATATTCTTTGTGGCTAACATATTGTTCAAAATAGCAAGAAATCTGAACATGATTATGCCGCACAAAAACCATATGGTAATGTGAACTGATATGATAAAAGATTTGTGAAAGGTTTGCAGTCATTCTTCTTCTTCTACTGTGAAATCACATTCTCAACATGCATTTAAGAGAGCTTCCCTTCCTCCATATGTTCACAACCATTTATCTTTGATCCAAGGAACACTTGGAATTTTCGCAACACAAAATGATTCTATGTGGATGTCTGGAGGGAAGGGGCAAAAAAGGGGAAATACCCCACACACAAAACACAATGGAATTTATTTCTTTATATCTAAGCATAAGCACTCACTTGAGACGCAAATTAATGCAAATAAGCCACAATTTTTAAAATCATGTGCAGATCATGTGTACAACAAGCATGTTGCAAGGATATTCAAATCTTATGTTTGGGGCATTTTTATATTTTTTTACTCCCCTAGTCAATTTCTGCAGGTCTATATACCATTTTATAAAGCTGCTTTTTTTTTAATTATAATTTAAAACAAATTGAAATTTTGTTTAAATGTATATAATATGACCTATTCTTCCATTACAAAATAAATAAAAAAATTCAACTGTAGCCTAAACTACTTGCATGTTGTTTCAAACCAATTGAAATATGTTAATATATATTTGAGGCAGCTACCACACTGTTTATAAAAAGAATAATCATAAATAGCCTTATTATGAGGATAATTGTAAGGTAGAAGTATTGGAAATACATATATTCTAATTCTTCTAAATGTGGTAATTTTACTACATTAAACAAAATAGCCCTGATCAACCTACTATTAGCATGCAGAAGACATGTGATTGGATTTCCCATAAATACCAGGCAAAATGTCTAAATTACATTATATGTTTTAAAAACAAATCATATCTCTTTAAGAATTCCTGTTGATTACAGCATAGTTTGCTGCTTGCTGAAACCTTGTAGCCTACTTCATATTGATGGTAAGGTTCTATGTAAGCCATGTCTAGAATCAGCAGGGCTGGCAGTAATCAGAAATGAGTGTGTCTGCTCTAATAGACTTCAATTATCAATTACATCTGATTAATGAGTTGTTTGAGTAACTATAGAGGGTTAATTTTTCACAAAGGGCCACTTGGTGTTGGATCATTTTTTTTTCTCAAAGTGTTAGGCCTAGATTTGGAGTTCGGCGTTAGCCGTGAAAACCAGCGTTAGAGGCTCCTAACGCTGGTTTCTTACGCACTCCGGTATTTAGAGTTTATTTACCGCGACTCAAAATACACCTAACGCTCACCTTTCTACCGCCACCTCAGACCCAGTAGTAAACATATACCGACAAAAACAACATCCACGAATCACAAAAAAAATATTACACAAAGTACACTTACACTCATACAAACACTACACTATCTTTATTTTTCATATTTATTTTGTTTTCGGTAAAATACAAATGATTAAAGTTGCGAGATCTCGGGTGTTTGAAAAAAATCCACAAAAATCCATTTTCCCATTGACTTACATGGACATACGGGAAAAGACCCTCATATACCTACATCTAACTAATAACATTATCACAAACATACACTCATCGATGCATACAAACAATATACACCACATGACATACACAAAATATTTATTTATTACAAAAAGAACACGATTTAGTTACTTTTTCACACAAGCTCATGACGTCACTCACTTTACGAGGAAAACCAGTCTTAGAAAAAAAAATTAGAAATCTTTAGAGCCTCCATTGACTTCTATTGGGAAGACGTGCTCGTGCACGCGAAACCCTCATTTCCCTAACGCACGCAAATAGCGTAGACTGAAAAACTCCAAATACCAGCGCTAGAAAATACATGATTTCATGCGTTAGACACAGCTATGATAAATAGATCAAGAAATGACTATTTCCCTATGGTGGACTTATGGTTTTTAATTATTAAATATTCACAACACCATAAATTTGTTTCACACTTTTAGATTACATCAACTACAAATCCACATCACTAGTAACACATTATTATTTCAATAAAATTACATTTAAAATTAAAATAAAATTCAATACACATTTCTGGATTCACAAACACTACACAATGGGAAACACCTCTCATTTACCTTTATTATTGCATTTCAGTTATTCAACTCATATGCTTGCAGCAACTGCATATTTACATAGGCTTAACACATAATCACTCATGGATGCACATATATTACTTTTAACATTCACTCATACATGTGCATTCAAATGATGGTGGATAAACACATTACATTCTCTACAGGAATCACAAAACACAACATATGGATTTGACGGTACTTGTAACATCATTATTCCATCACAATAAACCATTAGGAATTACCTACAAAAAATACATCATTACACCAGATTACAGATGTCACTTTATGGGAAGGAACAACAATGCCAGACCGCTATATAGAAGTCAGCATATGTGGGACACAATCACAATATATACATACATGTACATAACACGTATCACCCATCACGCAACCACAAAGCACACATTTAGATTTTATTCAGCACACAATAACAATGTAGCACAATACAACAACACAATGAGGATTTCACAACTACATAGGCAGGTTAATAATATCATGACGTCATTAGAAGATTCAACCATACACATCACAGATTCACCACTGTACCGCCCCTTTAGGAACTTTAACACTCAATACTACAATACAACATATACGTAAACCACACTTTTGAACAGCATTATTATGGAGATTTCAATGGGACAATTAAGAAATATTGTCAGATCGCAAATCACTTATATATACAATACTACAGATGACAGCCGTAAGTTATTCAGTATTATTGCGATTTTAAAGGGACGCAATTTTAAAGGGACGCATACAATATTGACAGCTCGGCAATCACTTATATATACAATACTACAGATGACAGCCGGAAGTTATTCAGTATTAGTGCCATTTTAATGGGACGCATACAATATTGACAGCTCGGCAATCACTTATATATACAATACTACAGATGGCAGATGGGAAGTTCGGAATTATTAGTGCGATTTGAAAGGGACGCATACAATATTGACAGCTCGGCAATCACTTATATATACAATACTACAGATGACAGCCGGAAGTTATTTAGTATTAGTGCCATTTGAATGGGACGCATACAATATTGACAGCTCGGCAATCACTTATATATACAATACTACAGATGACAGCCGTAAGTTATTCAGTATTATTGCGATTTTAAAGGGACGCAATTTTAAAGGGACGCATACAATATTGACAGCTCGGCAATCACTTATATATACAATACTACAGATGACAGCCGGAAGTTATTCAGTATTAGTGCCATTTTAATGGGACGCATACAATATTGACAGCTCGGCAATCACTTATATATACAATACTACAGATGGCAGATGGGAAGTTCGGAATTATTAGTGCGATTTGAAAGGGATGCATACAATATTGACAGCTCGGCAATCACTTATATATACAATACTACAGATGGCAGACGGGAAGTTCGGAATTATTATTGCGATTTTAAAGGGACGCATACAATATTGACAGCTCGGCAATCACTTATATATACAATACTACAGATGGCAGACGGGAAGTTCTGAATTATTATTGCGATTTTAAAGGGACGCATACAATATTGACAGCTCGGCAATCACTTATATATACAATACTACAGATGGCAGATGTTACTTTATCGTTTACAAACAATGTTGCAGCAACATTGATCGATCACATTCGATGCACATTATACACAACTATGCACTTTCATTCATGTTAGCCTGGACGTGTGCTTGTTACTATAAGATCGCGTTTAAGAAATATTGATTACGCATATAAACAAACATTACAAACATGCACTGTATGTGTGATATTTGACACTTTCACATTGAGATTTATTTGCGGAAAACAACATTTCAGCCAAAAAAATACAACGCCCACTTTGAAAGCATTCGCGCCGCTCACATACAAACAAGTGAATACAATCAGCAATCATTACAAACTCAATACCATTGGACTAATCGTACTATAAATCCCCCAAACAACATGGCCAATGCATCACTTGTGATCCACATCAGATCAAGTGCTTACCTTGTTACGCTGTTTTGAAAGATGGATGACGATGACATGGTAGACGCTGCTGGTGCTGCTATTGGCGAACTAGCTGTTGGTCGAATCAGGCAGCCTCGGCGGCTCAGACCGAGACGAAGGGGTCATCTGGTTTGAGGTCCTCGTGTCTACAGGGTGAGACCCACCTTGGAAAACATGAGCGACTTTGAGGTTTTTGATAAGTATCGGCTCGATCGCGAACAGCTCATTGGCCTTTACGATCTTCTTAAACCTCATTTGGAGCCACGTATACAAATAAGGACTGCTGTTCCCCCCATGAGTAAGATGCTAAGCTGTCTATACGTCCTGGCCTCCGGGAGTTTTCAATCCGGAGAACTGTACATGCATGGCCTGGCTCAAGGTACATTCTCTGTGGTGTTTGATAACTTTCTGGACGCCATGGTACGTATCAGTAAGCAATACATAGGATTCCCACAGAATGATGGTGATTGGAGGCGCCTGAAGCGGGAATTCTTTGATATTGCTCAATTGCCCAATGTCTTGGGAGCCATAGATTGTACCCACATTGCGCTGCGTGCTCCAATTGATGACTTGCCCTTCAGAAATCGCAAACATTTTCATAGCCTCAACGTGCAGTATGTTTGTGACGCACGGATGAGGATTATGCATGTGTATGCGAATTTTGGAGGGGCTTGTCATGATGCCCGCATCCTATCTCTGTCGTCCCTGTGGAGCCAGTTTGAGGAAAGACAAATGCCCCCTGGTTATCTCGTTGGTGAGAATTTGTGCTCAACATGGTGAATAATTTTGACAATTGGCCCTGTATTTTTTAACTGTTAGCGTCATGTTCAGCTATAGGATTAAATTTAACCATTTGTTATTTACCGACGCTAATGTCTATTTTTATTTAAATGCAGATATGTAGCATGTCTTACCTTAAGTGTTCAGATAGAGAATGCAATGTAACCATGTAGTTAGCATTTTACACAAGGTTTGTTTTCAGAACAATACGCATATGTAGCATGTCTTAGCTGAAATGGGAAGCTATTATCTCATGCAATTTAACCCTGTCATTGTCTCTTTCTGCTAATGTCTAGTTTTATTTAAATGCAGATATGTAGCATGTCTTACCTTAAGTGTTCATATAGAGAATGCAATGTAACCATGTAGTTAGCATTTTACACAAGGTTTTTTTTCAGAACAATACGCATATGTAGCATGTCTTAGCTGAAATGGGAAGATATTATCTCATGCAATTTAACCCTGTCATTGTCTCTTTCTGCTAATGTCTAGTTTTATTTAAATGCAGATATGTAGCATGTCTTACCTTAAGTGTTCAGATAGAGAATGCAATGTAACCATGTAGTTAGCATTTTACACAAGGTTTGTTTTCAGAACAATACGCATATGTAGCATGTCTTAGCTGAAATGGGAAGCTATTATCTCATGCAATTTAACCCTGTCATTGTCTCTTTCTGCTAATGTCTAGTTTTATTTAAATGCAGATATGTAGCATGTCTTACCTTAAGTGTTCATATAGAGAATGCAATGTAACCATGTAGTTAGCATTTTACACAAGGTTTGTTTTCAGAACAATACGCATATGTAGCATGTCTTAGCTGAAATGGGAAGCTATTATCTCATGCAATTTAACCCTGTCATTGTCTCTTTCTGCTAATGTCTAGTGTTATTTAAATGCAGATATGTAGCATGTCTTACCTTAAGTGTTCAGATAGAGAATGCAATGTAACCATGTAGTTAGCATTTTACACAAGGTTTGTTTTCAGAACAATACGCATATGTAGCATGTCTTAGCTGAAATGGGAAGATACAGAATAATATAGAAATTTTATTTTTTGGATGTTTCTGACAAGTTTTCATATGGATTATGGTTTTTAACAAAAAAAAATTTATACAACAATATACTAGTTTAAGTATTCTGTTTGAATTATGTTCTGTTCAAAATTTATAGGTGATTCTGGGTACATGAGCCGGCCTTGGCTCATTACCCCCTTGCGTAGCCCGACTGATGTGTCTGAGGAGCGCTACAATAGGGCTCATAAGAGAACCAGGGCGGTGGTTGAAAGGATGTTCGGGCTCCTGAAGATGAGATTCAGGTGCCTGGACCGTTCTGGAGGAGCACTCCAGTACAACCCAAAGAAGGTGGCTAAGATCGTTGTAGCCTGTAGCGTCCTGCATAATATTGCACAGCGGGCTGGGATGCTGCAGGCCGTCCCGGTGGACAGAGACCTCCTCAGAGATGAGGAGGATGATCCTGTTCTAGAGGGGGAATTCCAGGACGAGGGACTTGATGTCAGAGCAGACGTCATCAACCGCCACTTTAGACGGTAAAGAATAGAAGTTAGACTGTAGTATTTTCAATAGATGTGAACTCTAGGGAAATGACAAGTAGAGAATTGTGCAAACATGTTAGTATTGATCAAATGTTAGAATAATTTTTAATTTTCATAATATAGGTGATGCTCTGGGCATTGGGTCCTATAGCGAGTCTTTGCCACCTGGTTTTTAAAGAGGACATCAGATGGTAAGTAGAAATGTATGGACTGTTGCTGGCATGATTTGTACACAAATACATCATATGGCATACATTTTAAAAAATAGATTTTTGTTTACACATTACTTAAAATGTACATAATCAGAAAGGGATACTCTAGAATGACTATGGTTCAATGTCACACAGAGGTTTTTTCTGCTCAATATGACTCATCTTCACACTTGATAGAAAATAACACAGGTTCATACACAGGCTTAGTAAGCTAGTGACAGATATTTATTATGAAATGGGGGGTGGGAGAGGGGTACAGAACTGATTCCCACACTTGTATGAATTTTTTTGTTAAAATTTATTACATTAGGGAGATGACTTAATCTAAAGACTGAAAGGGAACAATTTGAAGCCTGACAGTCAAGATTGCCCAGACTGACAGTGGGGAAAAAGCCAAGATTGAAATTGAAGTATACCAATGGGATCATGTCTGGCATTATCTTTCAATTCTGCTGACCTTGAAAACCATACAAAGACATGTTCACATGGTAAGTGCAAACTATTTGATAGAATAAGGCTGTGGAGACATCCTATTGGAGACACTTAGATGATTTTCTATTTTGTAGATGGTATTTCCCAGTCCTCTATTTAATGAACTGATGAATAAGACACCTATTGAAGATCAACTGTTTACCCCTGAATTGACTTTCAAAGACCATGCATTATCCAGGTTGGTGCATGCTAGTTAAGAATCACATGAAGAATGTTGATTATTGTTAGCTTACATACATTAGTCATACTTATTTCATCATTAGATATTTAGGGATCACAATCAGAAAAAGGAATACATATTATAGTTGATATAGAGGTATTTGAATGGACATGAAATATTAGATTTATGTTCAGCATACATATATTGTTGAAATGTGATATACATTATTATGTATAATTTGAATTTTGGATATTTAAATAGAATTTTTAAGCAACAATATAATGGTGTATGTATTTCATTAATTTTAAATCAATTTAATGATTATCTTTAAAAAATGTTGATCAAAGTTAGAGCATAGACACCATATGATTTTAAATGTATTTTATGAATATTTGACAACGTGTGTATTAACTTTGTTCCATTTTTATTATTTTTCATTTCAGATTGGCATCTGATGACTTCCAGGAATATTTAATTATTTTCTATTAAATATATTTTGACATGTTAATACTAAACATTTTATTATTAAATACATTATTTTGAACAGATTCTACTAAATATCAATATAATCTGTAAATAAATCAAACTTGGACTCCCATGACTGGTAGTTGGCTATTTGACAAGCACATGCATAAGATAAAATAATGCATTAATATTAGAAAATAAAATGCTTCCGAGAATATTAAAATATATTTTATAACATTAATTGGGGAGTCAGATTCTTCAATGCTTTTATATTGAAAATGTATATATTAAAATTATTTAGGATATGTAGTAAAATTTTTATTTTTTTAACATTTAATAAGGTGAAGTGGTTCAATTACATGAAAGTGACAGTGTTGTTGAATGTAAAAATAATTGTATAAGATCATGTATCTTCCTTAGGTATCTCAAAAAATTAATAGAAAAATTATTTAAATTATTACATTTATAAATGGTAGGTCATTTAACTTGATATTTTTCAAAAATTAGTTATTGGATGCCAGGTTAATCTATGTAATTTTCTAGTGGAGTCATTTAACTATACTTAGTAATATTATGTATTTATTACAATCTTACCTCTTGGGTTAGACATCAAATATCTATATAGAATGTAAATTCCCCTTTTGTTTATTTTGTCAATGTTAAATCAAAATACAAAATGTTTGGGTCCTTAAAGGGACATTCACAAAGTATATTTTGTATAGATTTTTAAAAATATCATACAAGAATTTAAACATATTTAGAAAGTACTATAGAATTACATTCAGTCTTTAAATATACTTGTTAAAATAAAAAAAACAATGCACATATCTTAGTCAATGATATAAGGCATCTATATGCAAACAACAATCAGCATCAAAATAGCCTATGTAGAGATGTATTTAATCCAAGAATATATATAATTACAATATAATGATTGAATAACAAAACATATTAAGTTGTTCAAATATAAGAATATTATACAAAATGCATACATAACATATAGCTTAATGTCCCTCTACGCTGAAGGCTAAAAAAGACCTCATTTAATAAATATATTTCAGTCAGTGTGTAAAACAATCTAGAAGTTAATCTAAATTTGCTTTACTCATATGTTAGACTCATTTAGCAAAAGGAAGGTGCCTAGGTTTATGATATTTTAAGCATTATTGTGAAATGTTTATTTAAAGGGACATGAACTCAAAATATACTTAAAGGTAGACAGTTAAAAAATTAATGATTTATACATTCTGAATGAGTATTCTATTTGAATCAACTTTAAAACTTGTCTCATATTATGAATGCTCATTGTGATGTTGCTATCATTACTTTAAAAATAAGGCAGTAAATAGCTAATTTATTTGCTTCAGTACTCTGGACAGAACTTGATTGTTTGGAATAATTGATGCAACAATCGTCAAGAACAACCCAGGTTTTTATAAAACAATTGTCCGTAATATAAAATATCATTATTGATTTGCAAAGAAACATAACAAGATAACTGTTAACATTTGATAATCGGATTAAAGAATAAAGTTGATAAACATTTCATGCTCAATCACCAATGCTAAATTTGTTTGGACAGTGTCCCTTTAAGAGATTTAAAGAGTGTATTTACTTATCTTGCTATCTTGACATACTTTGCTTGAAAAGCATATCGAGATCGGCTCAGTAGATGAAGATTGGTGGATGCACAGAGATGCCTTATGTGATTGTCTCAACCATGTGCATTTAAATTTCTTCTGTTGAGGATATATAAATACTAATGGAAAATGATTCACATTTTAAAGTCTAAACAATCTTCTATCTCTACAGATCATTTGATACAATTGTTTGTAATGTCTCTTTAAAACTAAAGACGCCATTGCACAATAACATATATGAGCACTTCAGACAAATACAAGCTCGAGGTTTATTTGCGAATAACAAAGCTGTAGTTTAATATTTATAAACAGATTATCCAAGTTACTGACATTCTAACCTGAATTTTAACATTAATAAATATTGCGTGGGAAACGCATCTTGAAACACCAGATTAGCATCTTTAAACATTAGAGTCTAATGTCACGCAATAGCACACAATCAATGTGCATTATAAAGACATTTAATAGAGCAATGTCAATACTTCACAATAAATGTATTTAAAGAACAATAAAGACATACAATATGAAATGTGTATTTGTATTAAAGAAACAGACCGTTATTAAACCGAGAAATGTCTACAACATTAATAATGTGACAGTATTAGATTTTAAAGAGTATTTAATCATTAATATTTAACGGATCACGGATATTAAATCTGCGTCACACATATCCGCATGACAGGCCCATGAGTTACAAATAAGTCTACATGAAAAATGAAGTAACAGCACCACCAAGCGGTATGTGTAAGGAAGTTACTAAGATATGAAACATTAAGGAACGGCCAATCAGAGTTCATCACACAAACACAACTTGAGTCAGGATGGTCTCACAGACATTATAACAATATTTCAAACTTTTATCCAATCAGATGTACAGATAAATTGTCCCATGGTGCATCTCATGTTTACTTCACCATATAAAAGTCCATTACACGTTGCCATCTTTGTCAGTTCTCTAATGCCTGCAGGCAATATATATTATTATTATTATAATTATACAACCCAGCAGGCATGTCAGTTCCCAGGTTCACCAAGGAGGAGAGCGCTGCACTGGTCCACGCCGTCAAGGACTTTTATCCCCAGCTGTTTGGGAACAAGAGGAGGTTGACAGATGCGCTTGTTAAGAAGGCCCTCTGGGAGTCTATCACCAATGCGGTTAGATTGGTGTGTGACGTCCAGAGGACCCAGGATCAGATCATGAGGAGATTCAGAGATATGAGGTTGCGTTTATCGAAAAAAGTAAACCTCATAAGGGACTGGGTACAAGCCCGTAAAAGAGGGGGCCAAAGAAAGGCCCCGCGGAAACTGTACCTACTCCCTTATGAGGTGACTTTATGCGAGCTCCTCAATCTCCGGGTCCCCAAAAGATTTAGATCCTCGCCATCCTCGGCCTCCTCTTCTTCCCTCCCAGCTGCGGGATCTGAAAGTCCTGACGCGGGGGACAGGGCAGATGCTTCTCCGTCCGGTGGCCTGGGAGGAGATGATAGAGAATCTGAACCAGGTAATTATCCAACTTCATATAATATATATTTTTTTTTTTTTTATAATCAAAATATGTGTATATAGTCAGATACTAAACCTATACAGATCTCACAACATACACTACATATGATGTTTAGATATCTGATTTTAGATTAGTGACACATGAAATAGGAATGATGTTTCTTGCGCTCTACAGAATATGCGTCACAGAGCGGAAATGTAATTTCTCATCCACGTTAACATGGGTTTGCGGAAAGTGGCATTGCTTTATACATGTTGTTCAAATGACGGATGCGTAATTCCGCTTGGAATCATTGCGCAATGATCGCGAAAATGGCATTTCTCATCCACGTTAACATGGGTTTGCGGAAAGTGGCATTGCTTTATACATGTTGTTAAAAATTAAATGGGAATTCTTAGATTAGTGAAGAATACAGTATTCTTATTTTAAATATTATAGCTAATAAAAAACGAATAATACAAAACAATTATAACATATGGCCATCAATTGATGATTATGTAATAACAAGCAGATATTCTTAAAGATACAGTAAACAACACAACTGATTGAAAATAAGAGTCCAGGATATATTTATAATTAATTTAATTGAGGAAACTATTAACTCATGGGACTACCAAAGGATTAATATTTTTCAATTGATTTGTTATTCATGTAAATTTTTTAAACATGGCATGATTAGTATTAATGATATGCAATCCTCATTTAATATATTACAGATATGGATGTGGCTGCTGGATCCTCAAGCCAGGGCTTGTCACAGTATGGTATGTCTCTTTTTAATTGACATTTGTCTTAGAAACATGGACTGAACATTACATACTAAATACACATTGTTCAATATTTATATGTAATGTCTATTTAATAGATGAAAATTAAATAATTATTCGGATATCCTTAAATAACATATTACATTTTAATTGCATGCTCAATACCATTCATGACATCAACATATGGAGTAGATAATTCATTAACAACAACATTGTGGAATCAATTTAATTTTACATTAAAGGGATACTGAGCTACAATTATTAATATTGTCATTCAGATACAGTATGCAATATTAATAAACATAAAAATATAATACTATCATCATATGTGACATATTCTATTGCTAAATGTATTGTAAAATAAAGAAAGTACGTTTATGTGCATCTAAATTTTGGTTGACCAACCTGGGTTTTTATTGATGATTGGTGGATACCTTCAACAAACAATATTTATTGAATCCAATATTCCTTATCTGCCTTTAAGATTAATATCGAGCAACATTCTAATTATAATAGGAGTCAATGTTAAATGATTTTTTACAGTTTGAACATAGAAATCAATTATTTAAATTAATCATGTCAGTGTCCCTTTAAGACAAAATAGATTCATTCATCTTTACATTCTTTTTATTAAAAACTATTGATATATAAATCACATTCTCTGTTGGAGTTACTTTATAGATATCTGCATACTCTAACAGCACCATGATTACATATTTGTAATAATCAATTTTGTTTTGTATTGTGATAAATATGTGTTGTGTCCTAAACAAGATTACTGTACATTGCAAAAATGGCTCGATGTGACACATGTGTTTGTTTAGATTTGTCAACAGATGCTACTCAATATGTGGTTTGTGTGTATTCTTGTAACTTCTTAAGGACATATGACGGAATTATTCCATCATAAAACAATTGAGCAAAGTGAAAGCCGTGTCCTTAAAGGGTTAAGAACATTGATCATTGGGTATATTTAGATATGCAATAGCAGCATCTGAGATGAATTTGATGTCTAATGTAGTCTGACATTAAACATATGTTCAATACAGATATTTTTACAGAATCCCCTTGATTCAATCAAGCATTTTCTGGTGTAATGACTGCTCTATTCTTCACATTTTAAAGTTGATTAATGTTAAAATTCTAGACAGATGTGATTTAGTGATATCCCAAATGTGTTTAATAATATATATCTATATCATTCATAGAGAGAGTTGGTGTGGTGAGCCCACAGGAATCCAGCAGTGACATAGAGACGCCTTTGCGGTCTCCTGGTAAGTCCATTGACTCATTTATATGTAATTGAAGGTGTATTGCTAATCAATATTATGATCATGATTCTGATGAAGCATAACATTATAAAAATTCAAAATATTTATCTTCTGATTATATATTAATTTATTTTTCATATTGAACGATTAATAATTTCTACTTTATTAGTCTACACATTTGTTATTCATAAGATGTATAACATATGTTTGTTTCCATTAGATTTTTTGACAACAGTCATCAAGTGATACACACATGAGAAATCTTAAATGTTCTATGTACTATGCTTTTATGAATTTAACATTAATACAAACAATACATTAAAATTAATATTCATTGACAATAACAAATCTATTGTCATTTGTATGCTCCATCAAAATGATGTAAATCATAACTTTGTGTGTGTATATCTTTAATGCAACATTGATGTGCGTATTTGAGCAACAGTAACATATGTTATAATATCTGATCTTAACGTGTACACAACATGTTATGTTTTACAGAGATTGCTGTCACATGTGGGACGGAGGAGGAAGAGGCTGTCTTGGAGTCTGATGGTATGTGAAATATATCTATCATGTTTCCAACATGTTTCTTTTTTTTAAATCATTTTATTGAAGACATTAAAAGTCTACAGCTTTTGCCCTTTAAAAAGGAATATTATTTGTCTGTTCAAATACACTACTGCCCCCTTTCTATATCAGGCAGCATGAAATTCTGCTTGTATATTTATTTTTAAAAATTTATAATTCATGCCATCATTATGTCACATGCATATTCCATGCCAAAACACAATAATAAGGTTCAAATTGTACAGACAGTCATTGATATTCATCTGAGTGCCTATATACATACCATATCCTCATTTCAGAATTGTTTAAAAATTCAAACACACTTCGAAGTATATTGAAAACATAATCAATTTGAAATGCGTTGATTTGATGTCAGGATGTATGAGATGTTAATATATTTTCTTTACATTTTCAGATGGATCCACCACTTCTGGTCATCTGGTTTCCGCCCCTGCCCAGTCACAGACCCCTCCCCATGCACACACCCATGACCATGGCCACACCCCTGCACAGACCCAGAGCCCTTCCCATGACCAAACTCATGACCATGCCCAGACCACTGCCAGCCCTTCCCATATTTCAAATCCTGTCCCTCCCACAAAACGCCCATACACCCCCCTTCGCCGCTCTCCCCGTATTCTGGCCCGTACAGCTGCCCAGACCCAAACTCCCCACTCCCCAGCTGTACGGCCTACCCCGTAGCGGCAGCTCACCCCTCCCCAAGCCATTCACATCCCTCCCCAAGCCAATCCCATCCCTCCCCCCTGTCTCAACCTTCATTGTCCTGGGTGTCAGATTGTCCTTCCCAGGCACAGCTGTAAGTATCATTCTAAATACACTTTATAAGATACTTAAAGGTACAGTGAAGTTAAATTGGTTAAATTGTGATTCAAATCCAGCATGCAATGTTAATCAAATTTATAATTTAATACTCTTATTAATTATTCGTCATTCTCTTGATATATTTTTTAAAAAAAAGTAATTCCTATAATTAGTTTAAACAATAAAATAAATCTGGCCATCATTTCTTTATTGTTGGATGAATGTATCCATCAACCAGCATGCACAAACAAAGTTGATAAACAAATATTGGCTTCCATAAAAAGCAACATTCTTGCATTCAAAATATAGCTTGAGAATTAAAACATATAATGAATATGTGTAATTTATAAAGATTTGTCATGTCATGCTCTATCTGAATGAGTCCATTAAATATTTAGGTTCAGTGTCCCTTTAATTGGATATCGCTACATATACCAAACACCACTACTTGGATCCAAAATTTTATGTACAAATGTATTATCTCTTGTCTAACCCAGTGGGAATGTAATTTCTTCTGGTTGCTATGTTTACACAGCTTGTCCTCAATGCAAAAATGTTTAAGGATAGGTGTGCCTACCACAGTCTAATTTTAATTTTTAAATTGCTGATGTAAGTACAATGTAAATCCTTTAACAAGATTTGATACACTCAAGCTGTATAAGTGGATCATCTAAAACCAATTAAAGGGGACAACATGTTTGAGTAACATGTCCCTTTAATGATTTCTGTCTGTCTGAATAACCTAATTCATGTGTAAAGAATAAATGTAAACTAATTTATGTAAATAATTATTTGTCTTTATGATGACAATGTATGTATTAAAATTTTTTAGTCTGTTGTGTAATTATCCTTAATATTTAATTTTATTTTATTTTAGGCTGTGACTCAGCATGGCTCATGCTAGAAGGGATAGCAAGAGTAGAGCAGGCCGTGTTGAGGAACGCAGCTGTCCTGAGAGGGATGAACGACACCATGCAGGCCCAGCTCCGGGTTCAGGACTTGACTCTGCGTGAAATTATGCGATTACGTTCAAGGCCTGAATCTGGAGCTGGACATGCACAGGACAATGAAGAGGATGACCAGTAAGTGGAGGATCTGGATATGCTCCATGGTGGCAGATAAGAATCCTCCGTCCACATGTTGAATTTGTATTTTTAGTGTTGCCATTTGGCCTTTTTTTCTGTTTATTGTTGTGCCTGTTGCACTCTTTTACCTTGTCATATGTCTCCAATGGGGCTATGCTGGCCCTTGGCAACTCTCTTAATGGACTGTGATGCACTGTGTTACCTTGTCATATGTCTCCAATGGGGCTATGCTGGCCCTTGGCAACTCTCTTCATGGACTGTGATGCACTGTGTTACCTTGTCATATGTCTCCAATGGGGCTATGCTGGCCCTTGGCAACTCTCTTCATGGACTGTGATGCACTGTGTTACCTTGTCATATGTCTCCAATGGGGCTAT
Source organism: Bombina bombina (assembly GCF_027579735.1). NCBI lineage: Eukaryota > Metazoa > Chordata > Amphibia > Anura > Bombinatoridae > Bombina > Bombina bombina. The sequence continues at coordinate 1,180,372,215 of NC_069499.1, read as the reverse complement.
GCTGGCCCTTGGCAACTCTCTTCATGGACTGTGATGCACTGTGTTACCTTGTCATATGTCTCCAATGGGGCTATGCTGGCCCTTGGCAACTCTCTTCATGGACTGTGATGCACTGTGTTACCTTGTCATATGTCTCCAATGGGGCTATGCTGGCCCTTGGCAACTCTCTTCATGGACTGTGATGCACTGTGTTACCTTGTCATATGGCTCATATATTCCTTATTTTTACAAGATTATTTATAAACGTTGTGTATGTTTTCTTACATACTAATAAAATACATTTTATTTCACAAATAATTGTCCTCATTCTTCCTGTTATTTTTTGAAAGCTCTAGTTTATGTTGTTGATCCTTAAAGGGACCTACCAAATATATTTGTTATACTGAAATCATATATGTAAGACAATAGTAAATGACTTTAAGATTAACATCTCCAATGTAATCTTATTATTTGTCTTTATATTATTTTCTCTTAGCTCTATCATTGCCTGATTATGATTAGCAGAGTAATTTCTTTATATATGTATATATAGATTGGTATTTGTGTATATATGTATATTTAAATGTTCAGATCCATGTGTGTATTTAGAAAGTCTGCATGAATTGATGCACCTTTACCAAATGATCTGAGTATTGATAAAATGATATAATCCCTGTAAAGTCTTCATTTTATTGAAATAGTATTGACTATGTGTATGCTCTTTTTAAAAACAAAATAATGTCCCTTTAAGTGATGTTGATCACAATTGTTAATGAATGTATTTCCATTTGTAAAGCGTTTTTGTCCTTTTTACAAGAACAAGGACATATAATTTTATTAATAAACAATCTTATTGTAATGTTGACAGCACCTGTATTTCATTTTCAAATCTATATTAGTGTAAAAGTGTAACCAAATAAATCTCTGTGTGTAATGCAAATAATTTAGATGATGAATATTAGTTAACTAATATGTTAACAAAATACATCTCCTCCCATATATGGCTATAGGTAGGCTGACAATAATTAAACCTGAATAAATGACACGTTTAATCAATACATGTATAACTATTGTTATTCAACAACAATCCAAACATATCTTAAAACATCAATGGCATATGTATTTCTCATGTGTATCTTTTAAATGTTAAAGATATACACCATAGCTATAGTTCAAGGGACAGTCAAGTCCGAAAAGATGATTCAGGATTTGTTGTCATTCCTAGATAGCAATCTACACACATACTAGTTCCTAAAATATAAATACGTTTCTTAGTGATATGCCAAGATGTCACTGAGTCCTTGTATTGTCTGCGGGTTTTTCAGCGATCTCGGATGCGCCATGTTGCTTAAGACGTCACCTGCCAGGCTGTCCAATGATTCCTTGTATTGACTGACGTTCTTACGTGATCAGGAATATGCCTTTTATTGGATTGCGTTTTGACGCGATCAAGGATGCGCCTTTTTTTTTGGGCGTTCTTACGTGATCAATAATGTGCCTTTCATTGGATGGCGTTCTTACGTGATCAAGGAAGCGCCATGTTAAGACGGCACATGTAAAGGTAAAAAAACGTCTGATTGGATTACGTAGTCCCGCAATATTTGTGCACGTTAAAAACGTTTGTGACTGCATCCAATTTTAAAAAGCTTGCGAATATGTATTATTTGCATCATGTTACATTGTTGACCCGTAGCTGATAAAGACCACCACATTCTCTTTTGCTGTATGTCTGGTTGAATCAACGAACGAAAGAAAAATGTTTTCATGCATAGGATATTTCTAGGCAAGTGCAAATCTCTACAGTCCATGTTTAATATGTTTGTCAACAATATGTTCCTTTTTCTGAAAAAATTAATGTTGTGTTTAATGTTGAATATATCTAATTAATAAATATGCGCTATTGTGTTTGAATAAAGTAATCAATATGCATTTATCTTTATCATATGCTAAATATATGATGCCGACTTCTTCTAAATGTAATTTCGTTGTATATTTTATTAAAGGTTCATTAGACACTCACATTATAAATCAAAAGCTTGGATTTTGTCTCTAGTTAGATAGTCCATTGTTTAACCAATACGTTTATTTTTTCTTCTGTTCTAAGAAAATGTAAGTAATTTTCTTACTCCTCGCAAAGCCTCTGAGTTTCATGTGAGTACATTCTCCAGCTTTCTCCAGTTTGTGTAAAGGGTCTTTTCATATGTTAATGATGGGGTATTGTGTTGTTTTACGGTTGTAATGGGGGTTTCGTCTATATTTTCAATATAGCTAACCCTATTTTATTTTCAAGTGTTTGAAGCTTTTTAATATTGATATCAGTATATGTTAATCTTGTTGTTTGTAGTAGTGTCTATTACATACAGTTATGTTAAAAATATAGGATACTGTCCCTTGAATGCAAATGTTGTTTTTTGTATCATGTATGAGATCCACATAGTTTAATCTTCAAATATATTATTGTTAGCATATTTTCACCCCCCCCCACTCCTAAAAGGACTTTAAACCATATTCATTGTTAAAAAAAAATGTCTTTACAATAAAATATTAACACAATAATGTCTCTTAAAGAAAATAGACTTTATTTAACACGTCAATATAAATGTGATTTCAAAATTTTTTTATTTGACAAAGTACATGTAGATATACCAACAAGCTTAAAATATGTGTTAGCATATGTAATGTTGTTAAAGGGACAGTTTAGAAAAAAATATAATGTTTGTCATTATTCTAAAAGTCAATTATGTAATATCAAGGATATCAAATGTTTCTCAACAATTGAACATTTGTCTGGGTTTATTTAAATTTGCTATCTAAACCTATGAGGTTGGTGTGCTCATTTCTTCGATCTTGAAGAGTGCTTGTAATCATTATACAATTTGAGCACTAGAGGGCATTTGGATAGCATTTGTATATGTAAAACCTTGTGCTCATACAGCATATTATTGACCATGTATTGATCATTGATATCTAAAATGTTGTTATGTCAGAACAACAAATAAGTGGTCATTTTTCATAGTCATAGATACAAGGGTAAGCACATAAGTCACACATGTATTTCTCCATGTTTTGTTGTTTCAAACTTTATAATGCGTAATACAGTGTTTTCTTTGTAATCAATAATTTTCTGACTGTCCCTTTAAGCTGTATTATTGGCATTCAAACAGTAATATGCCATCATGGAAAATTGTTATGGTAATTTAGTTAGCGATTCGGGAAACAGTTTGGACATCACATCACAGAAACCAATCAATATCATGAACAAGGATAGGTATGTGATGATGTGGTTTTCACACACTTATAACCCACACTCTGCAAACAATCTGCCTCCATGGACCCGGTCCCATAGAAGTCGATTATATACAGAGTGTGGTCCACAAGTGTATGAAAACCACATCATCACATACCTATCCATTACACATTAAATTAAAAAAAAGCAGTGAAGATGAAAAAAATACTTACTTCCTCTTCCTTCCCCTCTTCCCACGGGGCTGAGGCTCTGGGAGAGGCAACTGCCGACTCCGAAGAGTCCTCCTTGGAGCTGTTGTGGGAGGAGTGGAAGGAAGAGTACTGGGACGACCAAGGTGAGGAGTAGATGGCTGGGGAGGAGAAGATGGATGAGGAGGAGAAGATGGCTGAGGAGGATGAGTAGATGGCTGAGGAGGAGGAGGAGTAGATGGCTGAGGAGGAGGAGGAGTAGATGGCTGAGGAGGATGAGATGGGCCGGCAGGAGGAGATGGCCCAGCAGCAAGAGGCCCAGCAACAAGAGGCACAGCAACAGGAGGTAGACCAGCATGCGCCTCCCGGAAAAAAGTGAACATTTCTTGATGAAGCTGAAATATTCTTGTTTGGCCTTCTTCTATTCGATTCAGTATGTTGATGATTTCATTTTGTCCTTGAATAATCTGATTTTGGCCATCAAGTATTCTGTGTCGTCCTTCTATATTTTCTATCCGGGAGGTACGCATCTGGTCTATGTACTCCAGTAGAACCCGCACCTCCGCTATTTCCTCTTGTTGTGCATGTTGAACCCGTGCACGGCGGGGTGCCCGTGCACGGCGGAGTGCGGGTCTTTGAGGGACCTCGGGTTCCGTGGGTTCCTCCTGTGCTTCCGGGGCCTCTTCATCATCTCCCGTGCGCTGTTCGTCACGGGGGGCCTCTTCCCTCCGAAGTGGAAATTCCTCACCACCACTCTCATCCCGGGGAGATGCAGGAGGCTGTGCTGCCTCGTCCCCAGACTCTGTATATAAAAAAAAAAATAAAAAAATAAAGAAATGTATATATTAGCATATTTGCAAATAAAGGTTTAAATGACTTAGCTTACGATACAATTACAAATGCAGAATCATTAATCCACTTTGAAATCTAACAAACAATCAATACTATTTCCGCTTTTTCTAAACCGTGTTTGTGATATCTGTGGTCAATGTGAATGTTTTTGCGTTTTTTTTCAGTCTGTTTAAATGCACACCTAACCTATAGCCTAGATACTGATGTAACCGCAAAGTAATAGAATGCGTGTAAACAACGTTATAGCATTAATCTGATCCTTAACACATGAAACCCAATGTTTTATCTTTCATGATTTAGAAGCATACATTTTGTATCAACTTTCGAATGTACTTTTCTTATCTAATTTGCTTAATTCTCTGGATGTTCTTTGCTGAAAAGCATATCTAAATATGCTTATAAGATGCTGATTGTTAGCTGAATATAGCTGCCTCCTGTGATTGTTTCACCGTGTGCATGGCTATTTCTTCATTAAAATATATCTCAAGAATGAATCAAATTAGGTAATATAAGTACATTTGAATGTTTTGTCAAATTGTATTCGCTACCTCAATCATGAAAGTAAATGTTTGCGTATAGTGTCCCTTGAAATACATTTGTATGTGAAATTATTGTTCAATGAGCTTACCGTCAGATGAGAGTGGCAGGTTCCCGGTATCGATTCCTCCGATACCGACTACTTCCACCTCGGAGATGCTGGGCCGCAACATTTCCTCCCATCGGCAGTACTCCATTTCAATGGCAGGGCCGCCACCGGTCCCTGCGGCATGTCGGGCCTCCAGGCTTAACTTTTTTTTCAGTTCAAGTTTACAGTCCCGGTACCGATGTTTGATAGAATCCATATCGCGGTTCCGGCCACCCACTGCATTGACTGCATTCCTGATCTCGTTCCAGAGCCTCCTCCTGTCAGTCGGGGTGGTCTTTTGGTGCTGCAGCATCCTGTGCCTGGCCATATAGGCCTCTACGAGGGCCTCCTTCTCCTCCATCGAAAACCTCGCCTCCCTAGTCGCCTTGGCCTTCCCCTGTGATGATGCCCTCTGTTTCCCGGACTGTGAAGCCCTACTCTGACCGCCACTGGGCCCAGCCACTTGGTCATCTTGAACCAAGTGGCTGGGTCCACCCACCGCTTCCACCCCCGCTTCCTGCCCCCCTTCCTGCCCCCCTTCCTGCCCTGTTCCTCTCCCCCTCCCTCTACTCCCCCCTCTACCTGTCCCCTGCCTGGCCTCCATCTCTTCCCTAAACTAAACCCCAAATAATCAAACAAAAAGTGAGTGTGATGAAATTAAAGGGGGTCAAAATAAAGAACTAAAAAGACAAAAAAGGTGCTTAAAGTGTGAGAGGGATGTAAAAAACAAAGAGGGTAAGGAGTATTTAAATAAACGAAAAGAATAAGACTAAAAGGAGGATATGTAAACTAAATGTAACTAGGGGATGGGTATGGGATGGGTATGGGGTATGGGATGAGAGTAAATGGGATGAAAGGGAATGGGACTACAAGGAATGGGGTATGGAGTGTAGTATGAGGGGGTAGGGGGTATGGAGTGTATGTAGTGTTATTGATAAGTGTATGTATGTATTGAATGTGTTTGCGTGTAAATGTGTTAAGTGTACAGAAAAATCACTCGCTCGCTAACTCACACTACTTCTAATTCTCACTAACAAACACTCCCACTAACGCTCACTAACTACCACTAACTGACGCTCCCACTAACAACTCTCACTAATAACTCCCACTAACTCACTCACGCTCCCACTAACAGACTCTCTCCCACTCCCACTAACTACCACTAACTCACTCACTCTCTCACGCTAACACTACCAACTGACTCTCTCACGCTAACACTAACTCTCAAAAATTCTCAAACTCTCTATTCTTAAACCTCCAATCTCCAAAGACCCAACAGCAACACAGTCAAAGAAGCCATGCTTGTGTGGTGCTTATATACCCTGTGTAAATGTTTAATGATGTACCTATTTGCGTTGTAAATAGTGTTCAGGTGTGCTTTATTAGCAATTAATATTAGTGCAATGTGTATTAGGTGTGTGAATTTGCGCATGCTTATTTTGAGTTGGTATTTGTGGAATGTGTAGAATGCGATGATGTCATAGTGGTCGTTTTCTCTAACATTGTCCAATAGTATTCTTTTTAAATGTGATTTTGCGATGGTGTGTTCTTTGTGAAGTGTTGTATATGTATGTTTGTCATAATATATAGTGATATTGAATGCGATTTTGTTTCGAGTGTATGTATATCATTTTTAATCCTTGTTGTTATTTTGCGATTTTCCGCATCTTAAAGTATATGCGTATTCCCCGTATAAAATTTTATTAAAACATCCCCCGCTTGTGAATGTGTAATGCTTGTGTGCTTTGTTGATTGATTGTTGTTGTGACATTTGCGGCGTGTTATTGTTGTGCATGATGTGGTATGCGTCATATGACCGAGCTGTACGTATTCTCGCGAGATCGAGTGTTAGGTGAAAAAAGCAATTTTTTGCCTTTCCCATTGATCTCTATGGGAGACTGTCTTACGCGGGCAGTATTACGCGTGTGACATACACGCGTTAGGAGCATCGTTAGATGGTCTTATTTTAACTCTAAATACCGGAGTCAAACAATGACGTGCGTTAGACATAAACACGCGTGGCGTTAACAGCCCTTTTACCGCCGAACTCCAAATCTAGGCCTTAGAAAGGTCAAATTTGAAATGTGCACAGATGCATTACAATTGTAAATAAAAAAATGTTTGCGTCTAGTAAAAGTTATGACTGTTTTTCAGTGGCATACACACATATGCTGTGAGAGTCTGTGCACCAGTATTGAAGCTCAGACAGCTGTTGGTGGTGTGTATTGTGTCTGTGAAGAATTCATTTGTTTATAGCTGACTCTATGGGAAGGTAGTTTTTCAATACCAGTGCACGGGTCCTCACAGCATATGTGCGTATGCTGCTGAAACACAGTAATAGATTGTACTAGAAGCAAAATGATCATGTAAAAAGAGCATGGGTACAAGGGAAGAAAGCATCATTCTGAACCTATATAAATTCTTGGAAAGACGTCACCTTTAATACAGTACAGTTTTGGGGTCTGACCATAAAAATAACATTGCAGAACTATAATGGGTCAGATTACGAGTTGAGCACTATCTTAACGTGCGCTCATAAAGGAGCAAATTTGCACATTTACGGGAGCACATTAAATAACCAGCCAAGGGGCTGGTAAATGCTACCGCAAGCTTGCAGTTTCACTTTGCACTAAGCGTAATTAACCAGAGGTCATACTTCTGGTTAAAAATAAAAAAGTTGCCCCAATTGCCCATAAAATAAAGAGGACATTACATTAACATAAGAAATATATGAGTATCTTTATTTTTATTTTTAAAAACTGCACAAAGCAGTTGTAAGGGGTTAAGGTGAGGGGATGTGGGATGTTAGAAAAAAACGTCACCTAAAGTGCCTTTACATGGAGGTCAATTGGGGGCTGTGTTTTCTCTATAAATATATATGTAAAAGCTTATATATATATTTATGTGTTAATATGTGTAATGGAAGTGTTCACCAATGCAAATGCAAGGTCGTGTTTCACATTGCGCTGCACTTGTATTACTGAGTGGAGAGCAAATACAGCACTCGCCTAAGTGCAATATTGCACCCCACTCGTAATGTGGCCCAATGTGTTTTAATAAGTGATACAAAAATGAGTAAGGGGAATGATTGTTATGTGTGTAGCTGCACCTAACATTTTAATATGAATTTAGCTTTGGAATCAAGCAGGTCTACCCTTCTGGAATGCTCAGCCTTTTTCAAAGTTCATCCCTGCAAACTCACTAAACAACAAAATCTTGACATTTATTTTATTTTTCCTGCTTAAAGGGATGTTAAACAGTCTGTTTCATTGTTGTAATAAAAAAGCAATAAGCTGTGTCTTATACTTAAAGGAACAGTAAACCTACAAAATAATTTTATATAATTCTGTAATTCCGGCTCCCTGCTACCTCTGGTGTGTATTGTCAAAAGGGTCTATTTTGGATTCATCTGACCATAGAACCTGATCCCATTTAAAGTTTCAGTAGTGTCTGCCAAACTGAAGATGCTTGAGTTGGTTCTTGTTGGATGAGAGTAGAGGCTTTTTTCTTAAAACCTTCCAAACAACTTGTAGTGATGTAAAGGATGTCGGACTGTATTTTGGAGACTTTCTAACCCCAAGATGCAACTAACTTCTGCAATTCTCCAGCTGTGATCCTTTAAGATATTTTGGCCACTCGAACCATGCTCTTCACAGTGAGTAGAGACAATGTAGACACAGGTTCTCTTCCAGGTTGATTCATAACATTTCCAGTTGACTTGAACTTCTTAATTATTGTCCTGATGGTGGAAATGAGCCTTTTCAATGCTTTTGCTATTTTCTTATAGCCACTTCCCATTTTGTGAAGCTCAACCACCTTTTGCTGCACATTGCAGCTATATTCCTTGGTCTTACCCTTTGTGATGAATGACTAAGGGAATTTGGCCTATGTGTTACCTCATATTTATACCCCTGTGAAACAGAAAGTGATAGTTGAATAATTTCCTGTTCCAAGTCACCCAGGTGTACTAAAAAAATGTAAAATATCAATGGGAATATACTTAAAATATATTTTTCTCATATGAATTCATAGGGGTGCCAATAATTGTGCCACACCTATATTTAACAAAGATTTTTTATTTATTTTTTAAACCTGTGTTGTTTGCAATTGTTTGAAATCCATGAGAACAGAGTATGTTTGTGTATTTATTTAAACAAAAGATCAAAAGTTTGTTCACAGACTTCTTTGCTCATATTTACCAAGGGTGCCAATATTAGTGGAGGGCACTGTATGTACACATAATATATATATATGTGTGTATATATACTGTATATATATATATATATATATATATATATATATATATATATATATATATATATATATATATATAATTTTGCACTCTCTTGCAAGCACACAGCTAAGATTAAAAGCAAAAATTGAAGAGTTAGCTAATCTGGTTAAGTGGGTCAGGCCCAGGAACCCCGTCATGGGTTGCTCCCAGCCTGGGTCCCTAATACAGCCAAATGATGCATGCTTTCAATCAAACAAACTGGGAACCACCCAAGGGTGCACAGGCTTATGTAATCTCCCTAAACATATACAAAACACGGGAGTGGACTGCACTCTCAAACTGAACCGAGTACACATTTCATGACCCTGCAACATGCACAGTCCTGGGTGCTCAATAACACTCATAGGTAGCTGCACAGCCTCCAGAGTCCCATGCAGTTAAAATGGGGACTGTGCAGCTGTGTGGCTAAGGTGAGAGTGTGCTACATTTGGATTTTTATATATATATATATATATATATATGTATATCTGTATGTATGTATATACACATAGATACAGATATAAACAAATCAAGATAAATATTTTAGCACAACATATAATGCACAACCTTTAAATTTAGCAATGTTTACCGCAGCCTACATCACTATACTTTCAATGGATAGCAATAAACATTCTCTGGTAATTCTATTTTAAAATTGACTTGTAAAACCAGATTGTGTGCTATTCTGAGCTCGGCCCTGCGATATTGATAGCACACCACTTGTAATCTAGGTCATAATTGGTTAAACCTTTTTTACTGTGAAAAAAAGGTTATTAAATATTATGAGTTACAGCCATAAAATGTGGGATGTAAAAATTGTGCTATTTCTGCCATTGAAACTATAGAGCCTCTTCACTCACGCAGACAGTATGTTCACAATGTATTGAATATGGTTTATTTGCAGGATCCCAGTTGATACAGTTTAAACATACAGTTTGGCGTGAATGAAATGGCTCAATAGTTTAAATGGCAGAAATAGTGCAATGTTAGCAAAACACGATTGTAGCTTTGAAACGCACTGACGTGACCATGTTTGAACTTATAAAACCCAGTCGCAAAGGTGCAATCTCGTTTTGGCATCTTTTAGGCAGAAACAATGGATTGACTTCACGCTTTATCGTTTCAGTACCTTTAATATCATCTTATACTGGATTTTAAAAGTCCTTTCAATAGAAACTTGTATTCACCATCTTCTTTTCAGATGACACCAAAATGAAAACTGTGCTTTAACCCTTTGAGTGCTAACTTAGATTTTTTTTTTTTTCTGTTTTTTACTATTTAAAAAAAAAAGGTAGGCGATTAACTTTCCAACGGTGGGTCTTGGGAGTCTGTAGCTGCTTAGATGCCTAAGATACAGGCTTCTAAGCAGCATGCCCCCTTTCCCTATATTTTGTATTGTAAATTTTAAAAAAGTTGCACAATGACATCATCACGTCATTGTGCGTTATGTCACCGCATGTAACGGTAAGCCCCGGCGATTCCTATCACTATGCAGGCCCGATCACCGGGGTGGGAGCCCCCAGATCGCTCTAAAGGTGGGTGAGTGCTAGCGACGGCTCTGAGCCATCGTTAGCACTCAACATTGAAAATGAATATTGTAAAACACTTCTTGTTAACAGCTTTAGCGCGCCTGAGTTATTTCTGTTGAGGTGCGTAAGTTCTGTATGTGCGTTAAAGGCGACAGCAGTTATATTAGAGTTTGTTATGTATTTATTTCATAACATATTGAAAAATATTATTATTAAAAAAATAATGACTTTGGAGGTTCTTATAAATTGAATCAATCCTTATAATTCATTACATTTTTAATATGTTTAATAATCATTAATAATTATATTTTTTCAATATTTAATATTATAAAAATACATAACGCCCCCCTAATATAACTCCTGGTGGTTTTAGCACACATGCAGAACTTATAGAAATAACTCAGGTGCACTAAAGCCGGCAGGAGTAAAATAATTCTTCATGAGCACTAAATTCTACAGTAGTTCTATTAGGGTAAAATATTGAAAAAATATTATTAATAAAAATAAGGCTCGCCAGAAACAGCAGTTATGAAGCAGCGGTCACAAAGACCGCTGCTCCATAACCTGTCCGCCTGCTCTGAGCAGGCGGACAGACATCGCCGGAAATCAACCCAATTGAGTATGATCGGGTTGATTGACACCCCCTGTTGGCGGCCCATTGGCCGTGAGTCTGCAGGGGGCGGCGTTGCACCAGCAGCTCTTGTGAGCTGCTGGTGCAATGCTGAATACGGCGAGCGTATTGCTCGCCGTATTCAGCGAGGTCTGGCGGACCTGATCCGCACTGTCCGATAAGATCCGCCAGACTTTCTTAAATAGGGGCCCTGGAGTCATTTTGAGAGTATGCTACCTAGTAACAGTCCTCTTGCAGCATAAAAGCTTCTGAGCTGCGTAGCTCTTTTACTTGTGATCAGCTTTAGCAGCTGGGTGACAGAATAGTGTTTTTTGAGCTTGAGATAGTGGTTGTTTACTGGATTTTTTTGAGAACATATTCATATTTAATTATATTATGAACTTACATTTGTTTCGTTATATGCATACATTTACATACATGTTTAATTTAAAAGAAAACTTAGGCCTTTGGTACATACATCTGCACATACTATACCTTTTTTACACATACATTACCTTTTCTACATTTAACCCCTTCCTATCTTGACAGCATTAACCTTTTCTTTCCGTTAACCCTTTCCCTACCACAATCCTAACAACTTAAATTAACCTTCACTTTGTGTTTTATTTTTATTTCATAACTTTTATTTATTTTTTTCCTTTCCTCCGACTATTTTTTTCCTTTTATTATTATTTTTTTACAAAAAATGTATTAATTCCTGACGTTGTACCTGCCACTTGGTGATTCACTTAAAGGGAAAGAAAACATACAATTTTTAACAACTTTTAATTTTACTTTTATTATCAAATTTGCTTCATTCTCTTGTTATCCTTTGCTGAAGGAACATCATTGCAATACTGGCAGCTAGCTGCACACATCTAATTAGCCAATCACAAGAGACAAATGTATGCAGGCACCAATCAGCATCTAGCTCCTTATAGTGTAGAATATGTGTGTGTTAATTTTCAACAATAGATACCAAGAGAACAAAGCAGATTTGAACATAGAAGGGATTTTTAAAACTGTCTTAAAATGACTTGCTCTATCTGATTCTTAAGGTAACAGAAAAACTCTAAAATAGCAAATAGAGTTCAAAATAATATGATGAAGATATAAATACTCAGCTGCGGAATCTGTTGCCGCTCTACAAATAACCGATAATAATAATAATGTTGGTCTGCTGGCGTCTCACAGTTTCTCCCAAAACCGCTAAATTTGTATATAAAGAGGCGCTGGACCCGGGATACATTAAATATTTAAAACTCTATCCAATCCAACCACCAAGAATAGGTTTCCCAATGTTACTTTTTTTTGTGTTTGTTTTTTTGGAAACAGACATCCAGCAGGATATTCCAGCTATCTCTCAGCAGAAGCTGTTTGCTAAATAAGAAACTATTTCCCCCCCCCCCAAAAAAAAACTGTGACATGGAGAAACCTATTCTTTGGGGTTGGATTGGATAGTGCCAAAAGGTGTTTTAAATATCTGATATATCCCTGTCTGATTCTTGTAAGTTGAATTTTGACAGAATAGGAGCGCCAAAGGCTAAAGTAATCTATCAGGGCTATAAAAGAAACCTGCAACAGATAATGTTGCAGTGGGCCACTAAAAGATAAAAGATACAAAAGATGGTGACCTATCTAACAAATAGATGGTGACCTATCTAACAAATAAATAATTGTAGCAAATATAAAAAACTGAAAATGTATTATACAGTTTACTCAATCTGGCAAAGCATAAACAGATAAATTAGGACCTGTGCTAAGTGTGTGCCACCTAAAAGTGCAAATTGGGTGCCTAATATAGTGAGTTACAAATGAATAACAGGCATTGGCATATATACAATGTACACTAATACAATCAGGTGGGTACCCAAGTGAATAGACGCTCCTCCTGGGGCAAAAAAATGTTTCAATGAAAAATGATTGGGAAAAAAATAAAAATAGCGTACACGATAACAAAAAGTGTCTCTAATTGGTGTCTCTAATAATGACAGTGACAGTCTGTTCTTAAAACATATAGGTGAAAGGATCCTGAATGGTGTCCTTTTGAATATCCTGAGATAATATCCTAAAAGGGTGTCCTTAATGGTGCTGCAATAGCCTTGGTGGTGCAGAACAGCTTGGTATAACAACCAGTGGTCACGGGACCTGGATATGCTCAGCCTGTAAAAATAAAAATAAAAACAAATGCAAAAACCATCTAACAAAGTGAGTATAATAGGGAATTAACTCACCAGGGAAGAATACAAGTCTCCTTATGTGATAGTCGACGCGTTTCAGCCCAAAAAGGGCCTTTCTCAAGACATAAGGAGCTTTGTTGAAACAAGGCAATACATATGTATCACCTACCAATCATAATTTGATGAATAAAGGGAGGATTGCCACCAAAACCATTACGTGCAAGTGTGTACCACGTGTGACGCTATGATTATTTTCGGTTCCGGTTTATGGACTTCCGGTTTAGGCGGAATTACGTCATTTCCGGTTTACGCACTGCCGGTTTGGCGCAATGATACTACTTCCGGTTACGGAAGTGTGAGGAATTCCATGTTTAATGAGGGCAAGAAATGCCCGTACAATAACAGTAATTTGTATAGGTATTAGGGGTATTATAATATGAAAACTAGATAATAGATTAAAAAGTTGAACTTTTAAGCTCAACATGATAGGTGTTACCTAAAGTAATGTTTACCATAGAATCTTAACACTATACCAAATATCCCTAATAGAGGGAATATAGACTTCAATTTAAACATAGGAAACCTATATTAAAGAAACCCATTAAAAAATGGGAATCGGAAAAACGGATCTTAAAATTATTATTATTATAGGCAATTAATAAAAAAATAAAAAAAATTAAAAAACAAATTAAAAGAAATAGAGGCCTGTATTCTTCCCAATTTCACTTATATACAATTAATTGACACTAGAGTATGCTCAAGGATGGCATAGTCTGTGATATTGTAACTTTAAAACATTGAATTTATACCTTGAACTCATCTCAGTAGTTATAAAAAGATATGTATACTCAAACATAGATACTGAATGACCTATAACATAATCAGTACCCTAATTTACAAATTAGACATATAAGTCAGTGTCGTCTGGGAATGGGACCAGACTCAATGGTTATATACGACAATAAGATTAGTGGTCTACAATCAACACTAAATGACAATATGTGGACTACTTGCATTATCAGTGCCACTGATAGTACTGTTAAGAGGTTTGCTCTTCAATCTAATGTTCCAATGGTGTAATCAACACGCATGCAAGCTAGAATAAATTGTTCCAATGATAACACTTGGATTATGCAATCCCTTAATCTCAAGGAGAGATTCCTTGAAAGAGGATATCATGAAGAACTAATAGATAAGACCATCAAAGTCGTTGGTGAGAGGGATAGAAAGTCCTTGCTAAGTTATAAAAACAAGAAAACTCTAATACAAAAAGTGAACTAGATATACCATTTATCACCCAATACAATGAGAAAAGGGGCACTGTGGAAAACATGATGATGTGAGAGGGGAACATCTGTCCAACCAACCCCAATTCATATATCGTAAAGCCAAAAATCTTAAAACGATTCTAGCCCCTAGTATACCAACTAAGATAAGCCAGAACAACCGAGATATAATGGGTAATAAATTTAGGGGTTTCTTTCCCTGTCATTCTTGGGAAGCCTGTACTCATGGCAAAAAATCTGACACCTTCAAGTCTCATATTAACCAAGAGACATTTAAAGTAAAAGATACTATCAGATGTATAGATAAGTTTGTCATATACTTGATAGAATGCGGTTGTGGACTGCAATATGTAAGACAGACAACACGTCATTTGAAGGTCAGAATTTGGGAGCATCTCCTACAGATTAAGCGGGGAAAATTGACTTACCTATTTACCAACACTTCAAAGACAAACATCAAGGGCATGACGCCACTTTCAAATATATGGGTATTTGTAAGATATCAAAAGACTGGAGAGGGGGTGACATTGAACAAACAATACTCAGGATAGAATCTAAATGGATTTTTAACCTTGACTGCATTTACCCTAAAGGTCTGAATGCCAATTTTGAAGTGGTACATCTGTTTTAATTAATGACATCACCACTACACATGATATTGGTTCTATCTGTATAAGTCCTCATACCCTTTCCATTAATTTGGACATCTGACTTTAATATTTAGTTTTAAGGCTGGTATTTAGAACTTATAATATCATACATATCACATATTGTATAATATATCATTAGGATGAGTCATAGTTATATGTTCTATTGATATTAGGCTAAACATATTACTTGTATGCAGGGCCGCCATCAGGGGGTGACAGGGGTGACTCCTGTCAGGGGCCCAATGGGCTAGGGGGGCCCCATGAGGCAAGAACTAAAAAACAAAAAACATTTTAAATGTTGGCAGCCACCAGTGGATACTACAGCAGAGTGCTAATTGAGCATGGGAAATGTTATTACAAGGAGTAAAGTATTAGCATTTGAGAGGATTTCTGAGTGTGCACTAAACCACTATGCGCAGTGTGAGACAGACTTGGCACTTTGTTTGTAGAGTGTGTGCCTGAGTCAGACGGCTGATCACTTTCATTTGCAGAGGAGGTAGGAATTACTTAGCAAATGTTTTTTTATTTCTTTGTGCAATTTAAGATTGTAACTTCAGTGTGGTAGTAGTTGTATGGTGGGGCCAGGGGTCCATATAAACACATTTTTTAGCAGCAGTGTATTTATGATTATTTGACAATAAATGTTACGGTACCAACAGTGTACCAAGGGTTAATACCAGATGAACAATGTCCTGCATAGGAAATCAGCAATTCACAAACCAGCCAGTTTTCAGGTTTAAACAGAATGACAACTTTATTTGAAGGCAGCACACAGATTTATACAGGTTTTTGACCCCCCCTCAGATGGGGGTTGAAAGAATGTTGTACATTAGATAAAAGGGAGAAGCGCCCTTTTATGAAACAGTAGAATTACATTACTTAAATACTTTACTTAGGCAGATAACAACTTAAACACATTTGGCTTGTCTTATCACCTAGCGTCTGCTCTCTGAGGGTGATTAAACAATGGCCTGTTTATTACTTAAATGTAATTATAGCACACAATAGCTGAGGCCAGAAAACCTGTCTTTAGAAATTAGATTCTTAAAGCTAAACACAGTTAACTCTTTCAGTCCTGACAGAAGGGTCTGTCACATAGCTCCCCCCTTGTGGAACACTCCGGCAGGCCCGGCTTGACCCTTTTGCGGGTCAACCTGGGGATGACCGGACTAAGGGGTGGTAGGCATGTCAGTTTGCTGGGACAATCCATTTGTATTCCCGTTATGAGAGAGAATTCCTGTCCATACAAACAAGGGTTTAACTTCCTCAGTGCCCAGACTAGGGCTAAACAGTCCTTCAAAATCTCATCAGCTTCTTTACGAGTTTTCTGTACCTGCTCTTTATAGGTATCCACAATCCCTTCATACTGACATAGGGTGCCCTTGAGTTGCCGCACCTCACTATGAGCCAGCGTCAGCTTCTCCTCCAGTGTCACTAAGTTTGTCTTTAATGTTTCATGTTCCACTCTCAAGCTGGTGTTTTCTGCAGTCTGTCGGTGCAGCCTGTCTAGCAGAGATTCCTGTTCTAAACGTGCTTTTTCCTCTGCACTCCTCTTCTCTCCTGCTAGCACTGTTACACGATTATTTAACGTGACCATTTCATCCTCTACGTGACTCTTCTCCTTCATCAGCGCATTGTAACGGGACTTCCACGTATCAATAGCGGATAGAGATTTACTGAGCTCAGCGTCCTGGGGCTTAGCAGCAGGGGGGTCAGTCTCTGCTGCACGGATCTGAGCACGGGTAGTCACAGGGTTAACATCAGCGGGACCCATGGGAGCATAGGCAGAAACAAGGGGGACCAAGGTATTTCCAAGGAGAACATCAGCTGGTAAATCCTTCATGACCCCCACATTCACAGGTCTAGCGCCCCCTCCCCAATCCAAATGCACCCTGGCAACAGGCAGGCGGAACACAGTGCCCCCTGCTACCCTCACAGCCACAGTGTCTCCTGTGTGCTGTTTCTCAGACACCAAGTTCTTTCGAAGCAAGGTCATGGTAGCACCAGTATCCCGTAGACCACTGACCTCCTTCCCATTCACTTTAACCAGTTGCCGGTTATTCCGGTGGGCAGCTTGCACAAGGTCTGCCTCATGTAGGATGCCCCAGCATTCTTGCGCCTCTACGTAGCGGGCCGCAGGCTGAGGGTTACGTGGGATTCTGCCGGCGGGTCTTCTCCAGGACTGTGCTTGGTTCGCTGCGTTTAGGGGACACTCTGGTCTTTTGTGCCCTAGTTGCTTACATCCAAAGCACCGAATAGGTTGTGAGTAGCCCCGCGAATTGAACCGGGCTCTCTGAGGGTAGTTCGTGGCCCGAGACCGTGTGGTATAGCGGTGCGCTGGGGGTTGGTAACTGGCAGGTGCTGGGGTGACTGGGGGTCTGTACTCCACTCTGGCAGGGGGCTTAGTGGTAGCAGTGTCCAGTTTGCGGGCATCCGTATACTCATCTGCCAAGCGAGCCGCTTCATGCAGGGTGGAGGGTTTACAGTCCCGAACCCACTCTCGAACTCCTGCGGGTAACTTGTCGAAGCAATGTTCCAACAGGAATAGCTGCAGCACCTCTTCCCCAGATATGGCTTGGCACCCCGCTATCCAGTGAGCTGCTGTGCGGTGCACCTTACATGCCCACTCAAGGTAGGAATCACCAGCTAATTTAACAGTGTCTCTGAACCGCCTCCGGTATGCCTCCGGTGTAACCACATACCTGGAGAGCAGAGCCTCTTTTACAGTATTATAATCCCCGACTTCCTCATCTGGAATGGCCCGAAAAGCCTCACTGGCCCGGCCGGATAATTTTCCGGATAATATCGTGACCCAGTCCTCTGCGGGTACCTGGTGTAGTGCACATTGTCTCTCAAAATCCGCAAGGTACCCATCAATCTCTCCTTCTGTTTCCAGGAAGTTTTTAAAAGCTGCAAAATTTACTTTTCCCTTTTCCACTGGGGTTGCTGTGACTTGGGCTGCTGCAGCGCCGCTTTGGCGAAGTAGGTTGGCCTCCACAGCTGCTATGACCCGGTCGATAATTTCCGCAGATGGGTTGGGGCCATAATGTGCCAGTCTTATTTTAACCGCCCGATCAAAGCTTGCTTCTTCAGGGGTTCTGTCTGATATGCTGGGCCCATTGGTTCCTTCTGTCCCTGGTACTCTTTCCATCTTAGTCAGTATTGTAATAATCCCCCTCTTCCTGAGGTTACTGGCTTGTGTAGTTGCTCTTCTGGGCGATAAGGATTCTCCCGTCGCTTGCCACCAATGTTACGGTACCAACAGTGTACCAAGGGTTAATACCAGATGAACAATGTCCTGCATAGGAAATCAGCAATTCACAAACCAGCCAGTTTTCAGGTTTAAACAGAATGACAACTTTATTTGAAGGCAGCACACAGATTTATACAGGTTTTTGACCCCCCCTCAGATGGGGGTTGAAAGAATGTTGTACGTTAGATAAAAGGGAGAAGCGCCCTTTTATGAAACAGTAGAATTACATTACTTAAATACTTTACTTAGGCAGATAACAACTTAAACACATTTGGCTTGTCTTATCACCTAGCGTCTGCTCTCTGAGGGTGATTAAACAATGGCCTGTTTATTACTTAAATGTAATTATAGCACACAATAGCTGAGGCCAGAAAACCTGTCTTTAGAAATTAGATTCTTAAAGCTAAACACAGTTAACTCTTTCAGTCCTGACAGAAGGGTCTGTCACACTTAGCAAATGTTTTTTATTTCTTTGTGCAATTTAAGATTGTAACTTCAGTGTGGTAGTAGTTGTATGGTGGGGCCAGGGGTCCATATAAACACATTTTTTAGCAGCAGTGTATTTATGATTATTTGACAATGCTGTAGAAATTCTATATTTAAAACCTGCAGAAATGTTTCCTCCTCAATACACAAATGATATACATTACATTCCAGTTTACTGCCCCTTTATGCAAGAACTTTCCAGATACAAGGAGGCATTTTATCTAAGATTTTTACATCTGCATAACATGTTATACTCTCAGACTAAGATTGCTCAGTGTTGGAAATGAGACAGGTTAACTTAAAACTGTTCAGTTTACTCTACAGCTGACTTAATTTTGAAATGCATACCAACAAGCTTAAATCCTGCATTTAACCAGATCTAATAGTATGAGTACCACAGCTTATGGTTCCACCAAGACCATATAGAGTACAGCATTTTCAAAATCCACAAGTACAGCTGACAGATGGGAACATTTGTACACTATATTTGAAGTGGTGCTCTTGGTTGGGGGAAATGGGGAAAATATCAAACAAACATGTGTCAACCTTTTAAAAGTACTTTTCTTCATCTAGCCATCCACTCAGATCATTAATGCACAATTTTGAATTCACAGAATTATTTTTGTTTGCACATTTACAAATATGATTCTTTAAAAAGTGATCTCTTAATTTCTGCATTTTTTTTTATCATGCATGTCACACACTGTTGATTTAGGTGATGCAAGGTGCATAAATGTTTCCTCCTGTGAGTGTTTCTGTGGGTGTCTGTGTTTTTGTCTTTGTGCTTTGGTTTGTGTCTCTATGAGTGTGTATGTATTTTTTTCTGTTGGTATCTCTGTGAGGGTGGGTGGGTGTGTATGTCTTTGTGAATTTTCTGTGGATGTCTGTGAGGGTGTGTACATATGTCTTTGAGCTTTTTCTATGGGTGTCTCTGTGAGGGTGGGCGTGTGTTTGTCTTTGTGTATTTTCTCTGAATGCCTCTGTGAGGGTGGGTGTGTATGTCTGTGTTTTCTGTGGATGTCTCTGTGAGGGTGTGTATTTTCTGTGGGTGTCTCTGTGAGTGTGTGTGTATGTCTTTGTGTGTTTTCTGTGGATGTCTCAGTGAGGGTGTGTATATATGTCTTTCTGTGTTTTCTGTGGGTGTCTCTGTGTGTGTGTATATGTCTTTGTGTGTTTTCTGAGGTTGTCTCTGTTAGTGTTTCCTTGGGTGTATGTGCAAGTTTGAGTTTGTGTGTGTGCGTCCATTGTCTGTTCCTTTTTAGGACATTTTGACCTTACTACTGATTATTCACATCTTTCTACAGACTTTGAGACTAATGAGATCTTTCTGGAAGTCACCAATCTACCATTTAACCTTTAAATTATTGTTTAGGCAGTTCAGGGCCCTTCCTTTCAGCCACTGCATGCTGTTGTCATCATTTAGTTTACAAAAAGATAATCAGAACTCCATATTTTGTTTTCTAAATCTCCTTTTTTTACAAAACTGTAGTTTACCTCATTACTTGTCAGGTCAATGTAAACAAGTGCTGAGTGTCTGTTTGGGTGTCTGTGTCTGAGTTTCTTTGCATGTTTGCTAGAGTGTCTATATGTGAATCCTTATGTGTGAGTGTGTGTGTGTGTTTCAGTGTATGTTACTACCTTTACAACATTTCCAAGTTAAAATAGACACTTAAGAATAAAGTGCATATACGTTTTAGTCACTTGGTCAAAAATTGCACATGTCAAAGGAGGGGGGGGGGCTGATCAATGGTTAAGTCAGGGGCCCAAAAATTTCTAGTGGCGGCCCTGCTTGTATGTATGTTCGTACTAGCTTGTATTGTATTGTTTAAGTTCCTATTATAATATAGAGATATTACTCAGCCCAATTCTCTGCCAACCACAATAGTAGATTGATATCCACCTATCAACTTTTGTCTGATTTTTGTGATCATTGTGTTGATTACACCATTGATACATTAGATTGAAGAGCAATCCTCTTAACAGTACTATCAGTGGCACTTATAATGCAAGTAGTTCACATATTGTAATTTAGTGTTAATTGTAGACCACTAATCTTATTGTCATATATAACCATTGAGTCTGGTCCCATTCCCAGACGACACTGACATATGTCTCATTTGTAAATTAGGGTACTGATTATATTATAGGTCATTCAGTATCTATGTTTGAGTATACATATCTTTTTATAACTGCTGAGATGAGTTCAAGGTATAAACTCAATGCATACTCTAGTGTCTCTATTCACTTGGGTACCCACCTGATTGTATTAGTGTACATTGTATATATGCCAATGTCTGTAATTCATTTGTACTTCACTATATTAGGCACATTTTCTGTTTTTTATATTTGCTACAATTATCTATTTGTTAGATAGGCCACAATCTTTTATATCTTTTATCTTTTAGTGGCCCACTGCAACATTATCTTTTGCAGGTTTCTTTTATAGCCCTGATAGATTACTTTAGCCTTTGGTGCTCCTATTCTGTCATTTTTTCCCATGTAGTTAGCTAGGTCCTTTGTTAGGAGGTCCCTTTATAATGAGCTTGTTTTCTTTTCCGGGCGCAGTCAATAACCCCTGTCATTTTTGTTTCCTATCCCTTTAATCTTGGTGATTCCCTTAACACCACAGTTCCCTTTTTTATTTAAAGTGTTTTGTGTTAGGTGTCCTGTGATTTGTTTAATTTATTTTTTGCCGTACTGTTTTTGTTTGTTTGTTTTTGGGTTTTTTTTGGTCTTTTCATTCAATTCTTTCAATCCTTGTGTTTTCGTGTATTTCTTTGTCCATTGTGTTTTTTATTTTTGTCTTGTTATTCTTTTATTAAGGGTATTTTAAAATTAGGCATTAGGTTATTCTCTTTATGAAGCATCTGAATGCCCACGTCTAGTAAATAGCAGTGTGTCATTCAGTAGAATCCAGTGTGTGCCCATGTTTAGCAGGTGTATGTGCCTAGATTGTGTGTCATTAAAGGGACATTAAACACTAAGTACATTTTATAATCATAGTATTGAGGCTATTCCCCACATCCCTCTAGTCATGGGTGTCGCCATGTTGAAATCTATCACTACATTCCAGCACTGACCTGTTTGCACATGTGCAACAACCTCTCCTTCAGATAAATGCAGAGAAACCTAAGTTTAAATAGCAGCACATACGATAAGGAGGAGATGGGTGAAATGTATTAAGTGTTTAGTGTCCCTTTAATTAACAAGCAGTTTACGTTACTACCATAGCCACTCAGAGGAAAGCTTGTCTTATGTCTTAAAGGGACATTACACCTTTTGGTTTAGGGTAAAAATGCATCTTTTCCCACCCTCACTTGAGAAGCCACAAACCAAAATCTGTAACATATGTTTTCAAAATGTTACAATTTGTCTATACCATCTACTTGATTTCCAGCATTCGCAGATTAGATAATTTTTTTAATTATTATTATTTATTTATTTTTTGCATCTTTAGGGAGAGTGGGTGCAATTTTACTCAAAAGCAAGAGGTGTTTAATGTCATTTTAAACCAATGATACTTTATTTCTTATTTCTCAAATTTATTTTAGCCTTCATCTGTCCCCTAGTGGCAGATTCAGAGATTGCCTTGTTTGAAAACATCTAAGAACTTCCATTTTGCTGGGATGCTTACTGCCTTAGAAAATATGGGCCTCTCAAATTATTATTTTTATTCATTAGAGTTGGGAGTAACCCTTTAATCTTTTATGAATGAGCAATAGTTCACAGCAGAGGGAGACGGAGTAGCCACTGGGAATTCTCTAAGTGGTCTGATGTTGATTGGGCTGGAAAGGGGGGTCAAAATTAGGTTAGGGTCATGTCTCCAGTGCCATTTTTCTATTACGGAATGCACTTCATACTGAAGTCCAGAAAAACATGGCTGAGTCAGGAAACCTAATGTAAACATGTCTGTGCGGAAGCAAAGCATAGGGGTAGCTTTATGAAGCTGCACTTGTAGCTTTTTGGTCTATGTGGAGCAGGTTCACATAAGCTGCCACATATCCCCCCTGCTGCCTCAGAGGTGGTATCAATCACCCCGACACTAGCTCTTTTGGGGTGATTTACATGCCCTGCTATAGCTCAAGAGAAACCTCTTTTTTATTTAATTCCACTGACAGGTTCACTGCTTTTAAACCTGTCTGCCTGCAAGGATGATACATTTTGCCTATAGTGCTTTTCCCACTCCCTCCTTTTTCAAAGGATGCCCCTATGCACAGTGATTGACAGATAACAGTGTTAGCAGGATAAATTCTGTGCAGTTAATCATGAGTTTTTGGGCCTGTTGTTTGCATAAAAAGGGATAATAGAAGCCATGTGTGTCTATTTTTTCTTTTAGCTGGTATAAACTGGCTACAAGGAGTTCACCAAATGCTGACACATCAGCCGGACGGACACGTGACCGAGGGAGAAGGAGGGGTATTAGCGAAGGAGGGGAGGAGCAAAGGAGGAAGCTTTAAAAGGGGGCTGAGCGGGAAAAGCCGCA
This sequence comes from Bombina bombina, assembly GCF_027579735.1. Taxonomy (NCBI): domain Eukaryota; kingdom Metazoa; phylum Chordata; class Amphibia; order Anura; family Bombinatoridae; genus Bombina; species Bombina bombina. The sequence goes on along the minus strand of NC_069499.1, from coordinate 1,180,348,574 downwards.
GAACAAATTATTAAACATTGGAATTCTAAGAATTTGTCTGCAAGCTTTTCCTGTCCCCTTTACCTCAGGATGTCGTTATGTGAGGAAATGTTCAATCTCTTAAGAGAGGCAAGGGGCCCGACTTGGCTAGAAAGCCAGGTGAAGGAGATACTGGAATGTCGGCAAGAGGGTCCGGAGGTGGAAGTTGGTGTGGTAAAGTCCCAGCCAAGGAGGAGGGCTAAGCCGCCTACACGATTAAGCCCTGAAGGTTTGAGAGGGCTTGGTAAAGGTAGAAGAAGGAGCCCTAGCACTGGAAGAGGTTTCATGAGGACAAGTGCTGTGGCAGCGGGTCAAGTGATGGCTGAGAGAGCTGAGGTGGTGGTATAGAGGAGCAGCGGGGAGCGGGAGCTGGGGGCCTCAAAAAAAAAGAAGTTGAAGGGTAAGGCTGGGCCTAAGGTGTCATTACACAGCCTGGAGGGGCCTAAGGGAAATGTGTTGCTGGCAAGTCTGAGGCCTTTACAGAACCAGGATGACGGTCCTATTGGGCCTGATAAGTTAACTTATGGGGTTGGAGGGATGGCTGGGCCTTCTGCCTTAGAGCCAGTTGGGGGATTAGAAGTTTTGAGGGAAAGTGTTAGGGTTGAGGGATTATCTGAGGAAGATTTAGAAATAGCAGAGGTGGCTTCTCAGGTTAGTAAGGATGGGATGTTTTATTATAGGGATTCATGTAGAACTGGGGATTGGGATTGGGAGGAGGGGAATGCTGAGGTGTCAGAAGGGGAGTTGTGGGAGGATATGGGGGACATGTCACTTTATTTACATTCCTCTGAGGATGAGTTTGCCCCTCAGACTCCTGATAATCGTAGGCCTGTGGGTGGGTTTAGCCTGCCTGGGCCCTCATTTGGTTCAGCTCATTCACAGGTTGGGTTGGGACACACGGCTTCTCACAGAGAGCCAGTTAGATTTCAAGAAAGGGGTGGTGAGGGGGCAGGTTTATCTTCTGTGAGCTTATCTTCTGTAGGAAGGATGGATTCGAGGTCAGCTGTTTAAGCGGGCCTTCAGAATGGAACTGGTGATGACGGCCGGGAAGGGGACTGCCTCCGGCCTGCATAGTTCATGGACAGAGGCTAATGAGGATGGAGTTACTCAGAGAGGGCGTCTGGACGCAAGGAACCGGGGAGTTATGGTGAGCACGGCCCATGGCTTGGCCCAGGTTGCTAGTGAGGGTGGGCACAGGGGTGAAATTTATACTAAAAAACTTTCAAAAGGTAATAGTAAATGGCCCATTGGGCAAGGTGAGGTGTGGTTGTGGCTAGGGGTAGATCAGGGAAAAATGGAAGAGTCAGATGAGAGGTTGTCCCCTGGGGCAGGTGTTTCGGCCCCTAAGATAGAACGGTGTGGGGCATTGTCTTATGTTTCCAGGGTAGATGGGGGAAGGAAGGAAGTGGCTGATATATTGGGGGGATTTGTACATATTTTACAGGGTCATTCATGGCAGCTTCAACAGCCAGGTACAGCGGAAAGAGTTGCAGTGGCCAGTTATCCAGGTCATGGAGTAAAAGTGACGGAATCTCACACTAGTGAGTTCCACATTTTGGACAAACCACCAATAACGGGAACTCCTATTTATGGCTTCCAGCAGGTGGATAATTGGACAGGTGAGAAGAATGCATTGCCTGGAGACAATAAGGTTGGTGGGAAAGATGGTGTGAATGTTGGTGATTCAGTGGCGGGGAAGTTGGTAGTGGGTTTGAGGGAATTGTTGTCTAAATTTGACGATGTGGGTACGTCAAGCATCCCACCAATGGCTAGGGTGCGGATTGCTAATCTCGAGCAGGTGCATGAGAGCACTAGTGGTGGTAGTGCAGCCCAAGGTTCCACTGAATCAGTCCAGGCAGTGGTGGTTGGCCTTGCCAGTCCCCCTGTGACTCAGTCTAGTGGACTAGGGGCAAGTGGGGTTTCCAAGGTGGCCTCAGGGGCTGAACTTAAGGTGGCTGACACCGCTATGTCCAGGTTGTGTTTGTGTTCTATTGGCCAATTGGGTATGCATTTAACTGCTGAATTCAAAGACAAAATTTGGTTGAGGGAGTTTATTGAACTTTTTTATCTTCTACCCTTGGATCAGTTGTTTGAGACCCCTGAGGATTCTAAGAAAGACTCAGTTAAAAAAGGAGGAGGAGGAAAGAAAAAGGCGTTACAGAAAATTGCCTAAAACATTCCCAAACTGGTTTCAGGCGTTCGTGATTTATGCCAGCGTTTTAGCGGTTAAGTTTCCGGAGCAGGGTGCTCCGCTGTTTTGCTACCTCGACAAGATAGCAGTGGCGCAGAGGACTTATGGGGGTATGGCTTGGTGGGCTTATGATGAGCATTTTCGACAGAGGCTGTCAGTCAAGCCTGACATGAAATGGGACAACTGAGATATGGGGCTCTGGTTGAAAATTATGACCCCTCTCAGGAGCTCTCAGTCCTTTTGGGGTGGTGCCAGCGGTCAATCTACCTCAGTGTCGTCAGCAATGGTTAAAAAAGTTTTTTGTTTTGCATTTAATGACAAAGGGTGTAAATTTGGAGCATCCTGCAAATTCAGGCATGAATGCTCAGGTTGTAAAGGATCACACCCTTATGTTAAGTGTTTTAAGAGGGGCAAGCCAGGTGGAGGCCCAGAAGGGCATGAAAAGGGGGGCAACCCCAGTGAGGTTAAAATGGTGCAGGGAGAAGGCTATTCTTTTGATGCATGGTTTTGAATTTGGTTTTAGGATTCCTTCTTCTGGAATTTAAAATTAGCAAGGCAATGGCCTGGGGTTGTAAAAGAAAAGATAGAAAAAGAAGTTAGATTGGGATGCATGGCTGGTCCTTTTGATTGCCCTTCTATAGCTAACTTGAGAATTTCTCCCCTGGGGGTGGTCCCCAAAAAGGAACCAGGCAAGTGCAGAATGATAAACCATTTGTCATTTCCAAAAGGGCAGTCAGTGAATGACTGTATTCCTGAGGATTTGTCATATGTATCGTATGCATCCTTTGATCAGGCAATTCGGTTCGTGAGGAAGGCTGGTCGATTTGCCCTATTGGCAAAAATTGACATTGAGGCAGCTTTCAGGTTGTTACCAGTTTACCCAATGTCTCATCACTTGCTGGGGTGCTATTTTGATGGCTCTTATTATGTTTATTTATGCCTGTCCATGGGGTGTTCCATTTCCTGTTCACTAGTTGAATGTTTTAGTTCCTTTATGGAGTGGGTTATTCGAGTCCAGTCTGGTTTGCAATCGTCAGTTCAGTACCTTGACGACTTCCTTTTTGTTGGTCCGGCAGGTACGGAGGTTTGTGAGTCATTGAAAGTCATTTGTTGTCAGGTGGCTATGAATTTTTGAGTTCCTATTGCAAAAGAGAAGTCGGAAGGGTTTTTTAGGGATCATCATTGATGGAGTGTAGGCTCCCGTAGGATAAGGCTGAGGATGTGGTTGGCATTTTTCAGCGTTTCATAGTAGTAGCAAAGGTTACTCTTAGGGAATTGCAGTCCCTGGTTGGAAAACTTAATTTTGCTTGCAAAATTATTCCTATTGGTTGAGTGTTCTGTAGGTGGTTTTCTATGGCCAAGGCTAAAGTGGCATTGCCTCATCATTTTTTAAGGCTGAACAAGGAGCATAGGGATGATTTGAAGGTCTGGAGGATGTTTCTGAGGCAATTTAATGGGTCATCTTTGATTCAGGAGAGGAAGATGTCTAATACTGAATTGGGCTTAGTGACGGATTCTGCTGGGGCATATGATTTTGGTGCCTATTTTAAAGGACACTGGTGTGCTGCTCCTTGGCCAGACTCTTGGGTTGCTTGTGGTTTGGTGCATAACCTAGTGTTCTTGGAGCTGTTCCCAGTGGTCATGTCTTTGTATGTGTGGGAGGAGGATTTGCGTAACAAGTCAGTGGTGTTTTATTTGGATAATATGGGTGTGGTGTCCGAATTAAACAGTCTGTCTGCTTCATTTCCACCCATTCTGTGTCTGTTGAGGTTGATTGTGTTCAAATGCCTGACGTTGAATGTGTTACTTAGAGCTAAGCATATTCCAGGAGTGCGTAACTCAATTGCGGATGCTTTTTCCCATTTTCAGTGACAGCGGTTTCGAGACTTGGCTCCGCAGGCAGATGCAGAAGGGTTGCAGTGTCCAGAGTAGCTGTGGAGGCATGGGTTGGAGGATTGGCTGGACTTGTGAGGTCATCTTTAGCACCTTGTACATGGTCATCGTATTCTAGAATTTGGAAGGAATGGGACATGTGGATAGCTAATGTTGGTGTTGATGAGGTTCAGGATAGGCTTGAAGGGTATTTGCTAGAATGGATGTGGCATTGGAAGTGCGTAGGGTTGTCAGCCTCAGCAATGGATCGTAAACTAACGGCATTAGCATTTCGCTTTAAACTTTTGGGACTTACGATGTAACCAAGTCCTTTTGTGTGAGGCAGGTGTTAAAAGGCATGAAGAAAAAGGGCTCAGGGAGGGTTGGCAGAAGGCCTATTACTTTTGATTTATTGGATCGGCTTTATGAGGTACTAGAGGAAGTTTGCTCCTCAGAGTTTGAGGTTTGTTTATTTTGTACGACCTTTGTCTTGGCCTTTTTTGGGGCATTTTGTATTTCTGAGCTGATAAGTGCAAGTAAGTAGAGGCCAATTGGTTTAAGGGTGGATGATGTGTCATTTTCAGAAGCAAGGGGGGATATTTTGTTGAGAGGAAGCAAAACTGACCAATATGGTAAAGGAAAAACTGTTGTGCTGTTTCCAAGTGGAAAGGGGGTTTGTCCTTGCAGAATGTTAGGGCAGTTTTTATGGTTGTGCCTGCAATTGGGAGGCCCATTATTAATTCATGGGGATGGGAGTTTGTAATATTTCCAATTTCGGTCAGTACTTTCAAAAGCTCTTGAGAAAGCGAGTGTGGCACCTTCAGAGTCTAAAAGATTTAAATTGTATGTTCGACTGGAAATAAAAATGTAAAATGTTATATTTACTTGTTTTGTTCTAGGTATTAAGCAAATTTGGTTGGTGGGCCATTCAATTATTTATTGGGCAAGGAGAGCAGCGGCAATGAAAGTAGATGGCCTACAGTGGAGTTTTCCGGCTTTGGCCTGAGAGGTAAAATGGTTGGGGGTGAGGGGTTTGACATTGTGTCGTTTGTTACCTCTAATTGTGGACTATTGTAGGAGATTTACACCCCCTGGTGTTTTAATAGTACATGCAGGTGGCAATGACTTGGGGTACATGCCCCAGAGGGAGCTAGTGAGAATAATTAAGTGGGATTTAAGTAGATTACAGGATTTGTTCCCCAAATTAACGATTGGGTGGTCTGACATCATTCCTAGAATGGTGTGGAGGGTGGCATGGGTCCCAATTAAACTGGATAACAGTAGAAGGAAAGTGAATAAATTGATTGGGTCCTTTATTGGAAGGATTGGAGGGATAGTGGTCCATCATAGGGATTTGGAAGAGGTTGGTCAAGGGGAATTTTACTTGAAGGATGGGGTTCATCTAAATGATTTTGGCCTGCAGCTATTTATTTTGGATTTTAAGGAGGTTTTGAAGATTATCTGAGGTGGTGGCAGGACTGGGTTGATAAATCAGGCCAGTCATTGGCGGGGGTGTTAGTTTAGTAGAATTCTATCAGCCAATCGGAATTAAAGGTGAAAAAAATCCTATTGGCTGATGCAATCAGCCAATAGGATTGAGCTTCAATCCCATTGGCTGATCCAATCAGCCAATAGGATTGAGCTTGAATTTTATTTGCTGTTCCAATCAGCCAATAGAATGCAAGCTCAATCCTATTGACTGACTGTATGAAGAGGGTGCTCCGCGCAGGATGTCTTGAAGATGGAGCCGCTCCGCATCGGAAGGATGAAGATAGAAGATGCCATCTGGATGAAGACTTCTGCCCGGCTGGAGGACCACTTCTTGCCGCTTGGATGAAGACTTCTCCCAGTTTCGTTGAGGAATTCTTGCTGCTTGGATGAAGACTTCTCCTGGCTTCGTTGAGGATGGATGTCCGTCTTCAAAAACTGTAAGTGGATCTTCGGGGCTTAGTGTTAGTTTTTTTTAAAGGGTTTTTTGGGTGGGTTTTATTTTTAGATTAGGGTTTGGGATGAAAAAGAGCTAAATGCCCTTTTAAGGGCAATGCCCATCCAAATGCCCTTTTCAGGGCAATGGGGAGCTTAGGTTTTTTAGATAGGATTTTATTTGGGGGGTTTGGTTGTGTGGGTGGTGGGTTTTACTGTTGGGGGTTGTTTATATTTTATTTTTTTGCAGGTAAAAGAGCTGATTTCTTTGGGGCAATTCCCCACAAAAGGCCCTTTTGAGGGCTATTGGCAGTTTAGTTTAGGCTAGGGTTTTTTTATTGGTGGGGGGCTTTTTTATTTTGATAGGGCTATTAGATTAGGTGTAATTAGTTAAAATATTTGATCTTTTTATTTATTTTGCGTAATTTAGTGTTTGTTTATTTTGTAATTTAGTTAATTGTATTTAATTAATGTAATTTATTTAATTGTAGTGTAAGGCTAGGTGTTAGTGTAAGACAGGCTAGGTTTTATTTTACAGGTAACTTTGTATTTATTTTAACTAGGTAGTTAGTAAATAGTTAATAACTATTTACTAACAAGTCTACCTAGTTAAAATAAATACAAACTTGCCTGTGAAATAAAAATAAAACCTAAGATAGATACAATGTAACTATTAGTTATATTGTATATAGCTTAGGGTTATTTTTCAGGTATTTATTTAGTTGTAAATAGGATTTATTTAGGTATTAATTGTCATTTTTATTTAGATTTATTTTAATTATGTTAAAGTTAGTGGGTGTTAGGGTTAGGGTTAGACTTAGGGTTAGGTTTAGGGGTTAATAACTTTAGTATAATGGCGGCGACGTAGGGGGTGGAAGATTAGGGGTTAATAAGTGTGGGTAGGTGGCGGCAACAAACATTGGAATTCTAAGAATTTTCCTCCCGCCCACCCAATGTTTGGGGTTTCTTTCTGGGGGAGAGGTCTGGATATTGTAGCTGCATGCGGGGGTGCTAGTACGGGTTTAAATATAGTATATGGCCATAAGGATAAGGGTATTTTGCCTCCCCACGGGGTGGGAGTGCATGGGTGTACTTATAGGAGCAAGGGGTCCTCTATAGGCAAATTATTAGATGTGAAGTTAACGGACTCAACCGGGAAAGGTTGTGTCCAGAAGAAGGACGGCAAGAATACAACTAGGGGAACTAGCTCCACTTACTGTTTTCAATGGAAAAATAAGGTACTTATTAAGAACAGTGTTTTTAATGTATATTGTTGTTATACAGTTATTTATATGGTTGTATAAAAGAGTTTGATTTATTTAATAAAGTAGGCTGCGGCCAAAAATGTTATACCAAGAAAAGGAGTCTTGTTTTTTTTCTTCAAGTAGCAGTTAAATGGGGAAAGGTTAAAGGTGTGATGGTTTTAGGGGAGGGCCGGAACTCGACGACTCATTAGGTCATGAGCTTTTAAGGTACTGCCTAGGACTTAGACACACACAAATTTACCTGTAAAATAAAACCTAACCTATCTTACACTAACACCTAACCTTACACTACAATTAAATAAATTACATTAATTAAATACAAATAACTAAATTACAAAACAAACAAACACTAAATTACACAAAATAAAAAAGAAATTATCAAATATTTAAACTAATTACACCTAATCTAATTGCCCTATCAAAATAAAAAAGCCCCCCCCCCAAAAAAAAAAAACCCTAGCCTAAACTAAACTGCCAATAGCCCTTAAAAGGACCTTTTTGCGGGGCATTGCCCCAAAGAAATCAATTCTTTTACCTGTAAAAAAAATACAAACAGCCCCCCAACAGTAAAACCCACCACCGATGCAACCAAACCCCCCAAATAAAATCTATCTAAAAAACCTAAGCTCCCCATTGCCTTGAAAAGGGCATTTGGATGGGCATTGCCCTTAAAAGGGCATTTAGCTCTTTTTCAGCCCAAACCCTAATCTAAAAATAAAACCCACCCAATAAACCCTTAAAAGAACCTAACACTAACCTCCGAAGATCCACTTACAGTTTTTTGAAGACCGGACATCCATCCTCAACGAAGCGGCAGAACTCCTCACTGAAGCAGGCAGAAGTCTTCATCCAAGCGGGCCGAAGTCTTCCTCCAAGCCAGAAGAAGTCTTCATCCAGACGGCATCTTCTATCTTCATCCATCCGGTGCGGAGCGGCTCCATCTTCAAGACATCCGGCGCGGAGCATCCTCTTCTTCTGACGGCTAACGAAGAATGAAGGTTCCTTTAAGGGACGTCATCCAAGATGGCGTCCCTTGAATTCTGATTGATAGAATTCTATCAGCCAATCGGAATTAAAGGTGAAAAAATCCTATTGGCTGATGCAATCAGCCAATAGGATTGAGTTTGCATTCTATTGGCTGCTCCAATCAGCCAGTAGAATGCGAGCTCAATCCTATTGGCTGATTGCATTTTTTCACCTTTTGGGGGGGTTGTTTGTATTTTTTTTACAGGTAAAAGTGCTGATTTCTTTGGGGCATTGCCCCGCAAAAGGCCCTTTTAAGGGCTATTGGCAGTTTAGTTTAGGCTAGTGTTTTTTTAATTTTGGGGGTCTTTTTTATTTTGATAGGGCTATTAGATTAGGTGTAATTAGTTTAAATATTTGATCATTTATTTTTTATTTTGTGTAATTGTGTTTGTTTTTTGTAATTTAGTTAATTGTATTTAATTAATGTAATTTATTTAATTGTAATGTAAGGTTAGGTGTTAGTGTAAGACAGGTTAGGTTTTATTTTACAGGTAAATTTGTATTTATTTTATCTAGGTAGTTAGTAAATAGTTAATAACTATTTACTAACTAGTCTACCTAGTTAAAATAAATACAAACTTAGCTGTGAAATAAAAATAAAACCTAAGATAGCTACAATGTAACTATTAGTTATATTGTATCTAGCTTAGGGTTTATTTTACAGGTAAGTATTTAGTTTTAAATAGGAATTATTTAGTTAGTTATTTTTATTTAGATTTATTTTAATTATATTAAAGTTAGTGGGTGTTAAGGTTAGGTTTAGACCTAGGGTTAGGTTTAGGGGTTAATAACTTTAGTATAGTGGCGGCGAAGATTAGGGGTTAATAAGTGTAGGTAGGTAGCGACAACATTGGGGGCGGCAGATTAGGGGTTAATAAGTGTAATGTAGGTAGCGACGAGATTGGGGCAGCAGATTAGGGGTTAATTAATGTAGGTAGGTGGCGGTGGTGTCGGGCGGCAGATTAGGGGTTAATAAGTGTAATGTAGGTGTTGGCGATGTCGGGGCAGGCAGATTAGGGGTGTTTAGACTCGGGTTTATGTTAGGGTGTTAGGTGTAAACATAACTTTTATTTCCCCATAGGAATCAATGGGGCTGCGTTACAGATATTTACGCTACTTTATTGCAGGTGTTAGGCTTTTTTTCAGCCGGCTCTCCCCACTGATGTCTATGGGGAAATCGTGCACGAGCACGTAAAACCAGCTCACCGCAGCGCTGGTATTGGAGTGCGGTATGGAGCTCAATTTTGCTCAACGCTCACATATTGCCTGCTAACGCCGGGTTTTTGCAAACCTGTAATAGCAGCGCTATAGGGAGGTGAGCGGTGACAATAACTTGCAAGTTAGTACCGAACCACTCATAACGCAAAACTCATAATCTAGCCGATAAATAATAAAGGAAAATATTCCACAGCTACAAAACAGTATCAAGATACCACCAGAGGGCGCTACAGCAGAGTGCTATTGAGCGCAGGAAATGTCATTGCAAGGAGTAAAACATTAGTATTTGAGAGAATTTCTGAGTGTGCACTAAACCACTATGCACAATGTGAGACAGACTTGGCACTTCAGTTTGTACAGTGTCAGACGGCAGATCACTTTCTTTTGCAGAGGAGGTAGAACTTACTTAGTAAATGTTTTTTATTTATTTGTGCAATTTCAGAGTGTTACTTCAATGTGGTAGTTGTATGGTGGGGCCAGGGGTCCATAAAAACACTTTTTTTTAGCAATATGCAGCAGTGTATTTATGATTATTTGACAATGCGGTAGAAATTCTATATTTAAAACCATGCAGAAATACAGGGAGTGCAGAATTATTAGGCAAATGAGTATTTTGACCACATCATCCTCTTTATGCATGTTGTCTTACTCCAAGCTGTATAGGCTCGAAAGCCTACTACCAATTAAGCATATTAGGTGATGTGCATCTCTGTAATGAGAAGGGGTGTGGTCTAATGACATCAACACCCTATATCAGGTGTGCATAATTATTAGGCAACTTCCTTTCCTTTGGCAAAATGGGTCAAAAGAAGGACTTGACAGGCTCAGAAAAGTCAAAAATAGTGAGATATCTTGCAGAGGGATGCAGCACTCTTAAAATTGCAAAGCTTCTGAAGCATGATCATCGAACAATCAAGCGTTTCATTCAAAATAGTCAACAGGGTCGCAAGAAGCGTGTGGAAAAACCAAGGCGCAAAATAACTGCCCATGAACTGAGAAAAGTCAAGCGTGCAGCATCACTGGAGTGCCCAAAAGCACAAGATGTGCAATACTCAGAGACATGGCCAAGGTAAGAAAGGCTGAAAGACGGCCACCACTGAACAAGACACACAAGCTGAAACGTCAAGACTGGGCCAAGAAATATCTCAAGACTGATTTTTCTAAGGTTTTATGGACTGATGAAATGAGAGTGAGTCTTGATGGGCCAGATGGATGGGCCCGTGGCTGGTAAAGGGCAGAGAGCTCCAGTCCGACTCAGACGCCAGCAAGGTGGAGGTGGAGTACTGGTTTGGGCTGGTATCATCAAAGATGAGCTTGTGGGGCCTTTTCGGGTTGAGGATGGAGTCAAGCTCAACTCCCAGTCCTACTGCCAGTTTCTGGAAGACACCTTCTTCAAGCAGTGGTACAGGAAGAAGTCTGCATCCTTCAAGAAAAACATGATTTTCATGCAGGACAATGCTCCATCACACGCGTCCAAGTACTCCACAGCGTGGCTGGCAAGAAAGGGTATAAAAGAAGAAAATCTAATGACATGGCCTCCTTGTTCACCTAATCTGAACCCCATTGAGAACCTGTGGTCCATCATCAAATGTGAGATTTACAAGGAGGGAAAACAGTACACCTCTCTGAACAGTGTCTGGGAGGCTGTGGTTGCTGCTGCACGCAATGTTGATGGTGAACAGATCAAAACACTGACAGAATCCATGGATGGCAGGCTTTTGAGTGTCCTTGCAAAGAAAGGTGGCTATATTGGTCACTGATTTGTTTTTGTTTTGTTTTTGAATGTCAGAAATGTATATTTGTGAATGTTGAGATGTTATATTGGTTTCACTGGTAAAAATAAATAATTGAAATGGGTATATATTTGTTTTTTGTTAAGTTGCCTAATAATTATGCACAGTAATAGTCACCTGCACACACAGATATCCCCCTAAAATAGCTATAACAAAAAACTACTTCCAAAACTATTCAGCTTTGATATTAATGAGTTTTTTGGGTTCATTGAGAACATGGTTGTTGTTCAATAATAAAATTAATCCTCAAAAATACAACTTGCCTAATAATTCTGCACTCCCTGTATTTCCTCCTCAATACACAAATGGTAGGTTCCATTTTGGCAGATATGATTTTATATATATATATATATATATATATATATATATATATATATATATATATATATATATACTGTATATATTAATTACAGGAGGCGTTGTATCTAAGATTTTTACATCTGCATAAAATGTTATGCTCTGAGGCTAAGATTGCTCAGTGTTTGAAATGAGACAGGTTAACTTAACACTGTTTAGTTTACACTAAAGCTGACTTAGTTTTGAAATACATACAAACGAGCCTAAATCCTGCATTTAACCAAATCTAATGGTATAAGACTGATTACCACAGTTTATGGTTCCACCAAGACCATATAGAGTACAGCATTTTCCAAATCCATAAATATAGCTGACAGATAGGAACATTTTACACCAGATTTAAAGTGATGCTCTTGGTTTGGGAAAATGCGGAAAAAAAACAAAAACATATGTCAACCTTTCAAAAGTATTTTTCTTCATCTACCCATTCTGACACATCATCAATGTACAATTTTGAGTTCACAGAAGTATTTTTGTTTGCACATTTACAAATATCATTCTTTAAAAAGTGATCTCTTAATTTCTGCTATTTTTTATTATGCAAGTCACACACTGTTGATTTAGGGGATTGCAATGTGCAAAAATGTTACCTCCTGTGAGTGTTTCTGTGGGTGTCTGTGTTTATGTCTTTTTACTTTTGTAGGTGTCTTTATGAGTCTGTATGTATTTTTTTCTGTGGGTCTCTCTGTGAGGGTGTGTGTGTCTGTCTTTGTGCATTTGCTTTGGATATTTCTGTGAGGGTGTGTGTGTGTGTCTTTGTGCATTTTGTGTGGCTGTCTCTGTGAGGGTGTGTGCGACTGTGTATGTCTTTGTGCATTTTCTGTGGGTGTCTCTGTGAGGGTGTGTATGTCTGTGTATTTTGTGTGAATGCCTCTGTGAGGATGGGTGTGTATGTCTTTGTGTGTTTTCTGTGGATGTCTCTGTGAGGGTATGTGTGTATGTATGTCTGTGTTTTCTGTGGATGTCTCTGTGAGGGTGTGTCCATATGTCTTTGTGCATTTTCTGTGGTTGTCTCTGTGAGGGTATGTGTGTATGTCTTTGTGTGTATGTCTATGTCCATTTGAGGGTGTGTGCGTATGTCTTTGTGCATTTTCTGTGGATGTCTCTGTGAGGGTGTGTGTGTATTTCTTTCTGAATTTTCTGTGGGTGTCTCTGTGAGTGTGTGTGTATGTATGTATGCATTTGTGTATTTTCTGTAGATGCTATGTGAGGGTGGGTGTGGAAGTCTTTCTGAATTTTCTGTGGGTGTCTCTGTGAGTGTGTGTGTGTGTGTGTGTGTGTATGTATGTATGTATTTGTGTATTTTCTGTGGATGCTCTGTGAGGGTGGGTGTGGATGTCTTTCTGTGGTTGTCTCTGTGAGGGTATGTGCATATTATTTTGTGCATTTTCTGTGGATGTGTCTGTGAGGGTGTGTGCATATGTCTGTGTGTTTTCTGTGGGTGTGTCTGTGATAGTGTGTGCATATCTCTGTGTATTTTCTTTGGGTGTCTCTGTGAGGGTGTGTGCTTATGTCTTTGTTTTCTGTGGGTGTCTCTGTTAATGTGTGTATGTCTTTGTGCATTTTCTGTAGGTATCTCAGTGAGGGTGTTTGTGTATGTATGTCTTTGAGTGTTTTCTGTGGGTGTCTCTCTGTGTGTGTGGCTGTCTTTGTGTGTTTTCTGAGGCTGTCTCTGTCAGTGTTTCCTTGGGTGTATGTGCAAGTTTGTGTTTGAGTTTGTGTGTCCATTGTCTGTTTCTTTTTAGGAAATGTTGACCTTACTACTGATTATTCACATCTTTCTTCAGACTTTGAGACTAATGAGACCTTTCTGGAAGTCACCAATCCACCACTTTATTGTTTAGGCAGTTCAGGGCCCTTCCTTTCAGCCACTGCATACTTTTGTCATCATATAGTTGTCATCTTCCTTGACAAAAAGATAATCAGAACTCCATATTTTGTCTTGTAAATTTCCTTTTTTGACAAAACTATAGTCTACCTCATTACTTGTCAGTTCAATGTAAACAAGTTCTGAGTGTCTGTGTAGGTGTCTGAGTGTGTTTGTGTGTTTCTATATGTGAATCCTTATGTGTGAGTGTGTGTTTCAGTGTAGGAATGTGTCTGTGTGTTTCTGTGTTTGTGTGTTACTACCTTTACAACATTTCTAAGTTTGACTACACTTAAAGTGATGATACATTCAAAAAAGCTGTGCAGTGTCAATTACTATGAGTCTCATTGATGAAAACTTTAAATAATACAATTTACTGTTATAATCTACCAAACCGCATTTTTACTGTGCACTCCAGCAGCCCCGCCACTAAGTGCCTCCCCCCCCCCCCCCGATTACATTATTGCTGTTGTCCAATCATAATTGTGGCATTTTGGCATGTTTGCTTTTAGAGAGAAAAAAAGTTGTTTTGCGCATGCGTTTGCTACGTCATGGATTTTCTCAACCTTTTAGCCTTCCAGCAACGGAGGCACATTTGTGATTTTGAAGAGATCAATGCCCACAGCTCATAAGATACGGAGCTCCCATCGCAATTACACTGTGCAAATAAAAAGGACCAGGGGGAGGAGCCAACGGATGCCGCAATTCAATAGAAATTATAATATTATATTAATACCTAAGTAACTTTTTCAAACATTGTTAGCGACTCTACTAGCTATCATGTATATTATTAAAATCTGGCTTCTAAAACTGTATAAATTACCATCACTTTAAGAATAAAGTGCATATACGTTTTAGTCACTTGGTCAAAAATTGCACATGTCAAGGGGGGGGAGGGGCTGATCAATAGTTAAGTAAGGGGCCCAAAAATTTCTAGTGGTGGCCCTGTCAAGATACATAAAGCTATCAACCTTAAAGCAGATTTAAGTCAATATGACAGCATTACAGTCAGTCACAATTTATCACTGCCGCTATATAATAATAATATATCTAAGTTCCTGTTAATTTGGTGTCATCACACACAAATAATTCTGTCATAATAAAAGGACTTCAAATATAGGAGAGAATTTAGGAACGTTGTGAGACTTACATATCTATACTAAACCAGAGCAATATTATTTTCTGCTTTGTGGGTGTCTGTAATAGTACCAGGCCAGCCAAAGCCATGTATAATTTATTTTGAAGTAGATGATGCCAATCTTATTGTGGATTCTGTCACATCCTGGTTTTATTTATTTGTACTTATTATTCTGAGGTAACTTAAAGAGGCAGCCTAGTCCAAAATAAACTTTCATGATTCAGGTAGGGTATGTAATTTTAAACAACTTTGCAATTTACTTTTATCATCAAATTTGCTTTGTTCTCTTGCTATTCTTAGTTGAAAGTTAAACCTAGGTAGGCTCATATGCTAATTTCTTAGACCTTGAAGGCCGCCTCTTATCTGAATTCATTTTGACAGTTTTTCACAACTAGAGGGTGTTAGTTCATGTTTTTCATATAAATAACATGATGCTCATGCATGTGGAGCTACCTAGGAGTCAGCACGGATTGGCTAAAATGCAAGTCTGTCAAAAGAACGGAAATAAGGTGGCAGTCTGCAGAGGCATAGATACAAGGTAATCACAGAGGTAAAAAGTATATTTCTATAACAATGTTGGTTATGCAAAACTGGGTAATGGGTAATAAAGGGATTATCTATCTTTTTAAACAATAAAAATTCTAGTGTAGACTGTTCCTTTAAGTATACTGTATATTGTGCTTTAATTAATAACTCTCCCTGCATAGCAAATGGAGTGTTTCTGCACTTTTAATTATCCTAAGAAAAAATATTATTCCGTATGCTTGTGTATCCGCTTCGTTCCGAATAAAAATTTGTGACAAAAACAGAGATATTTGTTTTGTTTTCACAAAACATATCTCCAAATGAATGCTCTAACTCATTTAAAAACCATGAACAAATACCAACGACCTTAGTATGTATTTGTTTCCTTTACATTAGCTTTAAAAGGGTTAAATACTTACCTATAGAGCGCTGGAGAGCGGCGCTAATCTGGACCCTTTTTCACAGAGCCCTGTGTCGCGTTAATAGGAGGCTTAACACAGCGGATCCTAGAGCCTGCACTAAATGATAAGGTCCTTTAGCGCAAGCTCTAAAATCCGCCACGGCCTGGAGCTCTGAGAAGGAGGGTCGGGATTATCGCGGTTCTCCGATGCACTACAGGTAAGTTTAAGGCTACAAGTGAACTTTTTTACCTGTAGCAAAGGAACAAAAACTAATGTAATGTTCCCTGAATATTCAGTATTCGAATACCGATTAGTGCAGCAGACAAATATTCAGAAAACGAATTTTTCAGAATATTTGTTCCGAAACAAATGTTTTGCTGCTGCACATAACATCCTGGGCGCGATCCGATATCGATCGCAGTTTGCGGCGCAAGCGAGGGAACCGGCGTCGCCCGCAGTTTCAGCTCGCAACTCGAGCCATCCCATATAGGTCGCCGTCAGATGCTAACGTGCTGTAAGTCTCACAAACCAGCGATGTCCAGAAATCTGCGTAAGTACAAATTTCTGGCGTCGCCAGTGACTTGCGCCACGTTAGAATCTGCCGGCGCCTACAAAACCTGACTAAAGTCTAAAACACCCGCACTGTCTAACACGCCTCCCTAACATAGCCCGCACTGTCTAACATGCCTCCCTAACATAGCCCGCACTGTCTAACACGCCTCCCTAACATAGCCCGCACTGTCTAACACGCCTCCCTAACATAGCCCGCACTGTCTAACACGTCTCCCTAACATAGCCCGCACTGTCTAACACGCCTCCCTAACATAGCCCGCACTGTCTAACACGCCTCCCTAACATAGACCGCACTGTCTAACACGCCTCCCTAACATAGCCCGCACTGTCTAACACGCCTCCCTAACATAGCCCGCACTGTCTAACCCTCTATCCGCTATCCCCCCTCACTATCCTAACAATAAAAATGCTATTAACCCCTAAACCGCCGCTCCTTTACCCCGCCGCAACCTAATAAAGTTATTAACCCCTAAACCGTCGCTCCCGTACCCCGCCGCCAGCTATATTATATCTATAACCCCCTAAAGTGAGCCCTTAACACCGCCGCCATCTATATTAAAATTATTAACCCCTAATCTAAGCCCCTTACACCGCCGCCATCTCTATTAAAATGATTAACCCCTAATTTAATCTACCTACCCCGCCTCCAGCTATATTATCTATATTAACCCTAAGTATATTATAGTTAATATAGGTATTACATTATATATATTAACTATATTAACCCTAATTATATTAGGGTTAATATAGTTAATATAGTTACTATAGTATTTATATTAACTATATTAACTCTATCTAACCCTAACACCCCTAACTAAATTCTTATTAAATTAATCTAATTCATTTATAAACTAAAATGTTCCTATTTAAATCTAAATACTTACCTATAAAATAAACCCTAAGATAGCTACAATATAATTAATAATTACATTGTAGCTATGTTAGGGTTAATATTTATTTTACAGGTAAATTGTTAATTATTTTAACTAGGTATAATAGCTATTAAATAGTTATTAACTATTTAATATCTACCTAGTTAAAATAATTACCCAATTACCTGTAAAATAAATCCTAACCTAAGTTACAAATACACCTACACTATCAATAAATTAAATAAACTACAAACATCTATCTAAAAATACAATTAAATTAACTAAACTAAATTACAAAAAAAAAAAACACTAAATTACAAAAAATAAAAAAAAGATTACAAGATATTTAAGCTAATTACACCTATTCTAAGCCCCCTAATAAAATAATAAACCCCCAAAATAAAAAAAATTCCCTGCCCTATTCTAAATTCAACAAATTTCAAAGCTCTTTACCTTACCAGCCCTTAAAAGGGCCTTTTGTGGGGCATGCCCCAAAGAATTCAGCTCTTTTGCATACAAGAAATACAATACCCCCCCCCATTACAACCCACCACCCACATACCCCTATTCTAAACCCACCCAAACCCCCCTTAAAAAAGCCTAACACTACCCCCCTGAAGATCTCCCTACCTTGTCTTCACCACACCGGGCCGAACTCCTGATCCGATCCGGGCGATGTCTTCCTCCAAGCGGCAAAGAAAAATTCTTCCTCCGGCGATGTCTTCCTCCAAGCGGCAAAGAAGAATTCTTCCTCCGGCGACGTCTTCCTCCAAGCGGCAGCAAAGTCTTCATTCTTCCGGCGGCATCTTCAATCTTCTTTCTTCGCTCCGCCGCCGCGGAGCATCCATCCCGGCCGACTGCTGAACTTGGAATGATGTACCTTTAAATGACGTCATCCAAGATGGCGTCCGCCGAATTCCGATTGGCTGATAGGATTCTATCAGCCAATCGGAATTAAGTTAAAAAAATCTGATTGGCTGATTGAATCAGCCAATCAGATTCAAGTTCAATCCGATTGGCTGATTGGATCAGCCAATCAGATTGAGCTCGCATTCTATTGGCTGTTCCGATCAGCCAATAGAATGCGAGCTCAATCTGATTGGCTGATTGGATCAGCCAATCGGATTGAACTTGAATCTGATTGGCTGATTCAATCAGCCAATCAGATTTTTTTAACTTAATTCCGATTGGCTGATAGAATCCTATCAGCCAATCGGAATTCGGTGGACGCCATCTTGGATGACGTCATTTAAAGGTACATCATTCCAAGTTCAGCAGTCGGCCGGGATGGATGCTCCGCGGCGGCGGAGCGAAGAAAGAAGATTGAAGATGCCGCCGGAAGAATGAAGACTTTGCTGCCGCTTGGAGGAAGACGTCGCCGGAGGAAGAATTCTTCTTTGCCGCTTGGAGGAAGACATCGCCGGAGGAAGAATTCTTCTTTGCCGCTTGGAGGAAGACATCGCCGGAGGAAGAATTCTTCTTTGCCGCTTGGAGGAAGACATCGCCCGGATCGGATCAGGAGTTCGGCCCGGTGTGGTGAAGACAAGGTAGGGAGATCTTCAGGGGGGTAGTGTTAGGCTTTTTTAAGGGGGGTTTGGGTGGGTTTAGAATAGGGGTATGTGGGTGGTGGGTTGTAATGGGGGGGGGGGGTATTGTATTTCTTGTATGCAAAAGAGCTGAAATCTTTGGGGCATGCCCCACAAAAGGCCCTTTTAAGGGCTGGTAAGGTAAAGAGCTTTGAAATTTGTTGAATTTAGAATAGGGCAGGGAATTTTTTTTATTTTGGGGGTTTATTATTTTATTAGGGGGCTTAGAATAGGTGTAATTAGCTTAAATATCTTGTAATCTTTTTTTTATTTTTTGTAATTTAGTGTTTGTTTTTTTTTGTAATTTAGTTTAGTTAATTTAATTGTATTTTTAGATAGATGTTTGTAGTTTATTTAATTTATTGATAGTGTAGGTGTATTTGTAACTTAGGTTAGGATTTATTTTACAGGTAATTGGGTAATTATTTTAACTAGGTAGATATTAAATAGTTAATAACTATTTAATAGCTATTATACCTAGTTAAAATAATTAACAATTTACCTGTAAAATAAATATTAACCCTAACATAGCTGTAATTATTAATTATATTGTAGCTATCTTAGGGTTTATTTTATAGGTAAGTATTTAGATTTAAATAGGAATATTTTAGTTTATAAATGAATTAGATTAATTTAATAAGAATTTAGTTAGGGGTGTTAGGGTTAGATAGAGTTAATATAGTTAATATAAATACTATAGTAACTATATTAACTATATTAACCCTAATATAATTAGGGTTAATATAGTTAATATTATATAATGTAATACCTATATTAACTATAATATACTTAGGGTTAATATAGATAATATAGCTGGCGGCGGGGTAGGTAGATTAAATTAGGGGTTAATCATTTTAATAGAGATGGCGGCGGTGTAAGGGGCTTACATTAGGGGTTAATCATTTTTATATAGGTGGCGGCGGTGTAAGGGGTCAGATTAGGGGATAGATAAGGTAGATGGCGGCGGTTTTAGAGGCTCACAGTAGGGGGTTAGTTTATGTAGATGGCGGCGGGGTCCGGGAGCGGCGGTTTAGGGGGTAATAACTTTATTAGGGATTTTGGGGGGGGATCGCGGTTGACAGGTAGATAGACATTGCGCATGCGTTAGGTGTTAGGTTTATTTTAGCAGATCGCGGTTGACAGGGAGATAGACATTGCGCATGCGTTAGGTGTTAGGTTTATTTTCTAGTTAGTTTAGGGAGTTACGGGGCGCCAATAGTCAGCGTAAGGCTTCTTACGGCTGCTTTTTGTGGCGAGGTGAAAATGGAGTAAGTTTTCTCCATTTTCGCCACGTAAGTCCTTACGCTGCATATTGGATACCAAACTGCGCGGGTTTGGTATACCTGCCTATGGCCCAAAAAACTGCGGGCGACGGCAGAAATATACGCGCGTAACTTCTAGGTTACGCCGTATATGTGATACCAAATCCGCGCAAATATTGGCGTCGCCGGCTTTTGCGGGCGACGCTTTATATCGGATCGACCCCCCTGTTAGACTGTTTGAATTCATTTCTCCCTCTTTGAGGGTTTTACAAAAGCATAGTGTTAAATGAGTAGGGATTGGCTCCCCAGTGGGATGATGTTTAATAATATTAATATAAAAGTATTGCTGCATACCCTCGGTATTACCCTTTGGCTATAAAACGTTTACTTATGTTTTAATATGTTCTTATCATTTTTATTAAGTTACATTTTTAAATACATGGCCCAGGTTCACAGAAAAGCAAGAATTTATTTGTGACCTTATTGTTTGTATAATTTAATCTATTTTTAATTGAATGTGTGTCCAAAATAGTCTTACTTTTTCTGGTCCTCTCTTGAACTCAGTTGTGTGTTTACTTTTATACTTTAAGAATATATGACACCATTTCCCCTGTGATGGTTAATATTTAATACTGAGATAGAACAGCTGAGGGGTGTATTAATATATTTGGGATTAAGTTTAAATGTTTTTCCTGATAGTGTATATATATATATTTATATCATTGTAGACTTCTATGAAACCAGACTTTAATGCACTGGCAAAAGAAAACCAGCCTTACGCTCCCATAATGTTTTCAACAGCGCTCCAATTTTAAACCTTATGCTGACACCTAGTGGTTGTATTGCAAACAACAGCTAACTGACCTGGGATAAAAACTGCAGTTGCTGAGACCTGAAATAGCAGCATTTTTTAGGAACGATGCAGAGGCGTCACTAGAAACCTCAGGGCCCCGGTGCAAGAATCCATGAAGGGACTCCTAAAAAAAAAGCATGATTTGATACATTTACTTTTATATAAAAAGATTAAGGGGCATTAAACCCCAAAATGTTCTTTCATGATTCAGATAGAACAACAGTTTTAAAAGACTTTCAAATGTACTTCCAATATCAAGTTGTGCACAGTCTTTTTTTATGTACACTTTCTGAGGCACCAGCTCACAGTCAGTGTTCCCCCTAAGCCCAGTTTTGTGTGCAGCCCAGCAATGAAACAGTTAACAAGAGAACCATACTTTAAAGTCTGCATTGTGCAGTGTTTGCTAATTGCAGGGTGTGGTTGCCTATTTAACTATTTCATTGCTGGGCCACACAGAAAACTGGCCTTAGAGGGAACACTGCTCACAGTGTATACGTATACTAGTCTGTGATTGGCTGACAGCTGTCAACTGATACAGGGGGCGGCAAATGGGGAAAAAATAAATTTGTCAGAAAAAATCTACTGACTATTTAAAATTAAGTGTTATTGCATCGTCTTTTTTGTTATGCATTTGTTAATTATGCAATTCTATCAACTTTCCAGTTTACTTTCATTATCAATTTTATTTCATTTTCTTGGTATCCTTTATTGAATGAGCAGCAATTCACTACTAAGAGTTAAAGACACATAAGTGCAGCCACCAATGAGCAACAACCTCCCAGCTCCTGAGCCTAAATAGGTATGGTTTTAAACAAAGGGTACAAATAGAACAAAGCACATGAGATAATAGAAGTAAATTGGAAAGATGTTTAAAATGACATGCTCTATCTGAATCATGTCCTGTAAAACAGCTCTTTAAATCCCTATAATGGTCTTTTAAATAGCAAAAACATACATTAATGCCAACGTTTGAGTTAAGTGACATTGTTTTTTTAGCCCACTTGCCACACCACAGCCCTCTTTAGCCTAAGTGACCTGGTTAAGGGGCTGTGGGAGGAAAGAGAATATCTTTGCCTTGTCAGTATAAACTTCCTACCTTTAATAGATTTTCAATTAATACAGACACTTGCACAGTGCTCTGAGTCTTTGCTTTGGTGCTGCTGCTTCCATTGGGTAGAACTTATCTCCCTCCCAATCCACTGCAGCTACTGCCTCTGCTTAGTTTTACTTAAAGGGATAGGAACGTCAAAATTAAATTTGCTTTATTCAGAAAGAGCATGTCATTTTAAGACACTTTTAAATTAACTTCTATTTTCAAATCTCTTTGTATCCATTGTTGAAAAAGAATACACAAATATCCTACACTAGTGGAAGCTAGTTGCTGATTGGTGCTTGCACACATTTGTCTCTTGTGATTGGCTAACTATATGTGTTTGGCTAGCTGACAGTAGTGCAATGTTGTTCCTTCAGCAAAGGATAACAAGATAATGAAGCAAATTTGTTAATAGAATTAAATTGAAAAGTTTTTTAATATTGTATCTTCCTATCCAAATCATGAAGAAAAAAAATGGGCTTTCCTATCCCTTTAATGTTTGGGGCGGGACCCAACACTGAATTGCACAAGACAGACATATTGAGATATTTTAAAATCAGGCTGCCTTGACCTCCTCAAATACTGGGTCTGAAAAATAGAAATGCAAAAAAGCCGGCAACGCCAAATTTTGCGCTGGTTTGGTATCCTATATACGGCATAACATAGAAGTTACGCTCATATATTTCACCTTTCGGCCGTAGTTTTTCGCCCCTTAGACGGACATAGAAAACTTGCACAGTTTGGTATCCGATATACAGCGTAAGGACTTACGTGGTGAAAATGGAGAAATCTTACTCCATTTTCACCTCGCCACAAAATGCAGGTGTAGCAAGCCTTGCGCTGAGTATTGGAGCACCGTAACTCCCTAAAATGCCTGCAAAATAAAACACCTACGTCGCCGGAGGAAGAATTCATCTTTGCCGCTTGGAGGAAGACATCGCCGGAGGAAGAATTCTTCTTTGCCGCTTGGAGGAAGACATCGCCGGAGGAAGAATTCTTCTTTGCCGCTTGGAGGAAGACATCGCCCGGATCGGATCAGGAGTTCGGCCCGGTGTGGTGAAGACAAGGTAGGGAGATCTTCAGGGGGGTAGTGTTAGGCTTTTTTAAGGGGGGTTTGGGTGGGTTTAGAATAGGGGTATGTGGGTGGTGGGTTGTAATGGGGGGGGGGGGTATTGTATTTCTTGTATGCAAAAGAGCTGAATTCTTTGGGGCATGCCCCACAAAAGGCCCTTTTAAGGGCTGGTAAGGTAAAGAGCTTTGAAATTTGTTGAATTTAGAATAGGGCAGGGAATTTTTTTTATTTTGGGGGTTTATTATTTTATTAGGGGGCTTAGAATAGGTGTAATTAGCTTAAATATCTTGTAATCTTTTTTTTATTTTTTGTAATTTAGTGTTTGTTTTTTTTGTAATTTAGTTTAGTTAATTTAATTGTATTTTTAGATAGATGTTTGTAGTTTATTTAATTTATTGATAGTGTAGGTGTATTTGTAACTTAGGTTAGGATTTATTTTACAGGTAATTGGGTAATTATTTTAACTAGGTAGATATTAAATAGTTAATAACTATTTAATAGCTATTATACCTAGTTAAAATAATTAACAATTTACCTGTAAAATAAATATTAACCCTAACATAGCTGTAATTATTAATTATATTGTAGCTATCTTAGGGTTTATTTTATAGGTAAGTATTTAGATTTAAATAGGAATATTTTAGTTTATAAATGAATTAGATTAATTTAATAAGAATTTAGTTAGGGGTGTTAGGGTTAGATAGAGTTAATATAGTTAATATAAATACTATAGTAACTATATTAACTATATTAACCCTAATATAATTAGGGTTAATATAGTTAATATATATATATAATGTAATACCTATATTAACTATAATATACTTAGGGTTAATATAGATAATATAGCTGGCGGCGGGGTAGGTAGATTAAATTAGGGGTTAATCATTTTAATAGAGATGGCGGCGGTGTAAGGGGCTTACATTAGGGGTTAATCATTTTTATATAGGTGGCGGCGGTGTAAGGGGTCAGATTAGGGGATAGATAAGGTAGATGGCGGCGGTTTTAGAGGCTCACAGTAGGGGGTTAGTTTATGTAGATGGCGGCGGGGTCCGGGAGCGGCGGTTTAGGGGGTAATAACTTTATTAGGGATTTCGGGGGGGGGGGGGGGATCGCGGTTGACAGGTAGATAGACATTGCGCATGCGTTAGGTGTTAGGTTTATTTTCTAGTTAGTTTAGGGAGTTACGGGGCGCCAATAGTCAGCGTAAGGCTTCTTACGGCTGCTTTTTGTGGCGAGGTGAAAATGGAGTAAGTTTTCTCCATTTTCGCCACGTAAGTCCTTACGCTGCATATTGGATACCAAACTGCGCGGGTTTGGTATACCTGCCTATGGCCCAAAAAACTGCGGGCGACGGCAGAAATATACGCGCGTAACTTCTAGGTTACGCCGTATATGTGATACCAAATCCGCGCAAATATTGGCGTCGCCGGCTTTTGCGGGCGACGCTTTATATCGGATCGACCCCCCTGTTAGACTGTTTGAATTCATTTCTCCCTCTTTGAGGGTTTTACAAAAGCATAGTGTTAAATGAGTAGGGATTGGCTCCCCAGTGGGATGATGTTTAATAATATTAATATAAAAGTATTGCTGCATACCCTCGGTATTACCCTTTGGCTATAAAACGTTTACTTATGTTTTAATATGTTCTTATCATTTTTATTAAGTTACATTTTTAAATACATGGCCCAGGTTCACAGAAAAGCAAGAATTTATTTGTGACCTTATTGTTTGTATAATTTAATCTATTTTTAATTGAATGTGTGTCCAAAATAGTCTTACTTTTTCTGGTCCTCTCTTGAACTCAGTTGTGTGTTTACTTTTATACTTTAAGAATATATGACACCATTTCCCCTGTGATGGTTAATATTTAATACTGAGATAGAACAGCTGAGGGGTGTATTAATATATTTGGGATTAAGTTTAAATGTTTTTCCTGATAGTGTATATATATATATTTATATCATTGTAGACTTCTATGAAACCAGACTTTAATGCACTGGCAAAAGAAAACCAGCCTTACGCTCCCATAATGTTTTCAACAGCGCTCCAATTTTAAACCTTATGCTGACACCTAGTGGTTGTATTGCAAACAACAGCTAACTGACCTGGGATAAAAACTGCAGTTGCTGAGACCTGAAATAGCAGCATTTTTTAGGAACGATGCAGAGGCGTCACTAGAAACCTCAGGGCCCCGGTGCAAGAATCCATGAAGGGACTCCTAAAAAAAAAGCATGATTTGATACATTTACTTTTATATAAAAAGATTAAGGGGCATTAAACCCCAAAATGTTCTTTCATGATTCAGATAGAACAACAGTTTTAAAAGACTTTCAAATGTACTTCCAATATCAAGTTGTGCACAGTCTTTTTTTATGTACACTTTCTGAGGCACCAGCTCACAGTCAGTGTTCCCCCTAAGCCCAGTTTTGTGTGCAGCCCAGCAATGAAACAGTTAACAAGAGAACCATACTTTAAAGTCTGCATTGTGCAGTGTTTGCTAATTGCAGGGTGTGGTTGCCTATTTAACTATTTCATTGCTGGGCCGCACAGAAAACTGGCCTTAGAGGGAACACTGCTCACAGTGTATACGTATACTAGTCTGTGATTGGCTGACAGCTGTCAACTGATACAGGGGGCGGCAAATGGGGAAAAAATAAATTTGTCAGAAAAAATCTACTGACTATTTAAAATTAAGTGTTATTGCATCGTCTTTTTTGTTATGCATTTGTTAATTATGCAATTCTATCAACTTTCCAGTTTACTTTCATTATCAATTTTATTTCATTTTCTTGGTATCCTTTATTGAATGAGCAGCAATTCACTACTAAGAGTTAAAGACACATAAGTGCAGCCACCAATGAGCAACAACCTCCCAGCTCCTGAGCCTAAATAGGTATGGTTTTAAACAAAGGGTACAAATAGAACAAAGCACATGAGATAATAGAAGTAAATTGGAAAAATGTTTAAAATGACATGCTCTATCTGAATCATGTCCTGTAAAACAGCTCTTTAAATCCCTATAATGGTCTTTTAAATAGCAAAAACATACATTAATGCCAACGTTTGAGTTAAGTGACATTGTTTTTTTAGCCCACTTGCCACACCACAGCCCTCTTTAGCCTAAGTGACCTGGTTAAGGGGCTGTGGGAGGAAAGAGAATATCTTTGCCTTGTCAGTATAAACTTCCTACCTTTAATAGATTTTCAATTAATACAGACACTTGCACAGTGCTCTGAGTCTTTGCTTTGGTGCTGCTGCTTCCATTGGGTAGAACTTATCTCCCTCCCAATCCACTGCAGCTACTGCCTCTGCTTAGTTTTACTTAAAGGGATAGGAACGTCAAAATTAAATTTGCTTTATTCAGAAAGAGCATGTCATTTTAAGACACTTTTAAATTAACTTCTATTTTCAAATCTCTTTGTATCCATTGTTGAAAAAGAATACACAAATATCCTACACTAGTGGAAGCTAGTTGCTGATTGGTGCTTGCACACATTTGTCTCTTGTGATTGGCTAACTATATGTGTTTGGCTAGCTGACAGTAGTGCAATGTTGTTCCTTCAGCAAAGGATAACAAGATAATGAAGCAAATTTGTTAATAGAATTAAATTGAAAAGTTTTTTAATATTGTATCTTCCTATCCAAATCATGAAGAAAAAAAATGGGCTTTCCTATCCCTTTAATGTTTGGGGCGGGACCCAACACTGAATTGCACAAGACAGACATATTGAGATATTTTAAAATCAGGCTGCCTTGACCTCCTCAAATACTGGGTCTGAAAAATAGAAATGCAAAAAAGCCGGCAACGCCAAATTTTGCGCTGGTTTGGTATCCTATATACGGCATAACATAGAAGTTACGCTCATATATTTCACCTTTCGGCCGTAGTTTTTCGCCCCTTAGACGGACATAGAAAACTTGCACAGTTTGGTATCCGATATACAGCGTAAGGACTTACGTGGTGAAAATGGAGAAATCTTACTCCATTTTCACCTCGCCACAAAATGCAGGTGTAGCAAGCCTTGCGCTGAGTATTGGAGCACCGTAACTCCCTAAAATGCCTGCAAAATAAAACACCTAACGCATGCGCAATGTCTATCTACCTGTCAACCGCAATCCCCCACCGCAATAACTAATAAAGTGTTTAACCCCTAAACCCCCGCTCCCAGACCCCGCCGCCACCTATATTAAATATATTAACCCCCTAATTTGACCCCCCTACACCGCCACCACCTATATTAAATATATTACCCCCAATTTGACCCCCCTACACCGCCGCCACCTATATTGAATATATTAACCCCTAATCTGATCCCCCTACAACGCTGCCACCTATATTAAATATATTAACCCCTAATCTGATCCCCCTACACCGCCGCTACATATATTAAATATATTAACCCCTAAACCTAAGTCTAACCTTAACACCCCCTAACTTAATTATTATTTAAATCAATCTAAATAATATTAATATTATTAACTAAATTATTCCTATTTAAAACTACTTACCTATAAAATAAACCCTAAGATAGCTACAATATAATTAATAATTACATTGTAGCTATTTTAGGGTTTATATTTATTTTACAGTTAACTTTGTATTTATTTTAACTAGGTACAATAGCTATTAAATAGTTAATAACTATTTAATAGCTACCTAGTTAAAATAATTACAAAATTACCTGTAAAATAAATCTTAACCTAAGTTACAAATACACCTAACACTACACTATCAATAAATTAATTAAATAAACTACAATTATCTAAACTAAAATACAATTAAATAAACTAAACTATATTACAAAAAACCCCCACTAAATTACAAAAAATATTACAAGAATTTTAATCTAATTACACCTAATCTAAGCCCCATAATAAAATAAAAAAGCCCCCCAAAATAATAAAATTTCCCTACCATAAACTAAATTACAAAAGTAATCAGCTCTATTACCAGCCCTCAAAAGGGCCTTTTGCGGGGCATTGCCCCAAAGTAATCAGCCCTTTTACCTGTAAAAAAAGAACAATCCCCCCCACATTACAACCCACCACCCACACACACCTACTCTAAAACCCACCCGATCCCCCCTTAAAAATCGGATGAGAGCTACTGTAATTCTATTGGCTGATTTGAATAGCCAATAGAATAAGAGCTACTGTTATTCTATTGGCTATTCAAATCAATCAATAGAATTACAGTAGCTCTCATCCAATTGGCTGATTTGAATTTGAAGGCTCAAATCAGCCAATAGGAATTCAAGGGACGCCATTTTTAATCGCGTACCTTGAATTCCTATTCAGTGTACGGCGGAGATTGTATGAAGAGGATCCTCCACGCTCCATGGCTCCGCGGTCTTCAGTTCCAGCGTCGCCGATCTTCAGTTCCAGCGTGGCCGGTCTTCAGTTCCAGAGTCAACGGTCTTCAGCTCCGTGGTCATCGGTCTTCAACTCCTGGAAGAAGAAGAGGTCGCCGCTTGGAAGAAAACTTCACCGCCTGGAACAGGACCTTCTCCGCCGGTCTTCAGGACAGGTAAGGACCACTTGGGGGTTAGACTTAGGTTTTTTAAGGGGGGATTGGGTGGGTTTTAGAGTAGGGGTGTGTGGGTGGTGGGTTGTAATGTGGGGGGGGATTGTTCTTTTTTTTACAGGTAAAAGAGCTGATTACTTAGGGGCAATGCCCAGCAAAAGGCCCTTTTAAGGGCTGGTAATAGAGCTGATTACTTTTGTAATTTAGTTTAGTTTAGGTGTAATTAGATTAAACTTCTTGTAATATTTTTTTATTTTTTGTAATTTAGTGTTTGTTTGTTTTTGTAATATAGTTTAGTTTATTTAATTGTATTTTAGTTTAGATAATTGTAGTTTATTTAATTAATTTATTGATAGTGTAGTGTTAAGTGTATTTGTAACTTAGGTTAGGATTTATTTTACAGGTAATTTTGTAATTATTTTAACTAAGTAGCTATTAAATAGTTATTAACTATTTAATAGCTATTGTACCTAGTTAAAATAAATACAAAGTTACCTGTAAAATAAATATAAACCCTAAAATAGCTACAATGTAATTATTAATTATATTGTAGCTATCTTAGGGTTTATTTTATAGGTAAGTATTTAGTTTTAAATAGGAATACTTTAGTTAATAATATTAATATTATTTAGATTTATTTAAATAATAATTAAGTTAGGGGTGTTAAGGTTCGACTTAGGTTTAGGGGGTAATATATTTAATATAGGTGGCAGCGGTGTAGGGGGATCAGATTAGGGGTTAATATATTTAATATAGGTGGCGGCGGTGTAGGGGGATCAGATTAGGGGGTAATACATTTAATATAGGTGGCGGCGGTGAAGGGGGATCAGATTAGGGGTTAATATATTTAATATAGGTGGTGGCAGTGTAGGGGGATCAGATTAGGGGGTAATACATTTAATATAGGTGGCGGCGGTGTAGGGGGATCAGATTAGGGGTAATACATTTAATATAGTTGGCGGCGGTGTAGGGGGATCAGATTAGGGGCTAATACATTTAATATAGGTGGCGGCGGTGTAGGGGGATCAGATTAGGGGTAATACATTTAATATAGGTGGCGGCGGGGTCCGGGAGCGGCGGTTTAGGGGTTAATACTAGGATAGGCTTATTGCATTGTGGGGGTTTGTCGGTCTAGGGGTTAATACATTTATTGTTAGGAGTGAGAGGTGGGATTGCGGATAGAGTGGTATACGTGTCGGGCTATTTTTGGGAGGCGTGTTAGACAGTTACGGCAGATTTAAAGGTTTAGTTAGTTTTTTAAGGTGCCGGCAGTTTGTAAAGTGCCGTAAGTCACTGGCGACTCCAGAAATTTGTACTTACGCTTATTTCTGGACATCGCTAGTTTGTCCGACTTACGGCACTTTAGCAACTGCCGGCGACGTATATGTAATACCCCGATGTGCAAGGTGAAATTACGGGCGGTGCGGGTTCCCTCGCTTGCGCCAAAAACTACGCCGTATATCGGATCGCACCCCTGGTTGTTGTAAAGAGGTTTGCTATTGGAGGACTGCAGTTAAAGGGATATGAAATTTCATGATTCAGATGTGTTCAATTTTAAGCAACTTTCTAATTTCCTCATATTATCAATTTTTCTACATTTAGACATCAATCAGCAAGCACTACCCAGATGCTGAACCAACAATGGCCTGGCTCCTAAGCTTACATTTTTGGTTTTTCAAATAAAGATACCAAAGAAACAAAGAAAGGAAATTGATAATGGCAGTAAATTAGAAAGTTGCTTAAAATTGAATGTTCTATGTCTGAATCGGGAAAGAAAAATTGGGTTCCATATCCCTTTCAGAGTTAATTGCACTGGGGGTTCAGAGCAGTGCAGTCAGTGGCTGTTCCAAAAACCTTATTATGGGAGGGAAAACACTCCTGGATTTAGTTGTGGGTGAGGACAGGGTGGGTGGGAAAACACTCCTGGATTTAGTTGTGGGTGAGGACAGGGTGTGTGGAGATTTAATTATGGATGTTCCATGGGCAGCGTCAGGGCAGGGGAGGTGGAGTTGCAGGTGTTCTGAGGGCAAAGCCAGTTAGTTTATCTGGGGGTGCAACATGACTTGCCTAAAAGGGGCAGGTAGTGGTAATTTTTACCATCTTCCTCAGCTCAATCGGTGTGCAAAATAGAAGACTTTCACACCCCTTGCTCTAGCCCTAGAACCACCACTGAACCCAGTTATGTTAATTTGCTGTTGGTGAGGTCACAGTTAGGGATATGTACCTTGAGGGAGGATCAGAACAGATCAGTTACACTTACTTACACAGGGGGAGGTCATACTTTGGGTTAAACTGTGATAAAGGGGAATTAGTAGGCAATTACATTTAACCTATTCTGGTTATGACAACACCTAAACGTCTGTTCTCTTTTAAGCAACAAATATGGAATTAAAGGCAGAAATAAAAATAAAAATGAAACTAAAGCATCATTAAATGAGATGGCAATTCAGTAGTTGTTGTGCTGCAATACTCCTAATTCTCTAAGGTGTCAACAACTAAACATTTGAAAGTAGAACCTTTTGTGTGTTGCTTTACCCAAGACAACGATGTGTATGAGTGATGTAAATAAAAGGCTTGAAATGTACCTTTGTGGCAACCATGGTTAATGTCGCCATTTTATTGGGTCTAGAACCACAACCTTGAATACAAATCAGCCATAGATCTATGGAATTACAAGATAATCTAATTAAAAACAGCCTGCACTTAAATATGCATATGGTGAACCAAATGTTAAAAAGTTTAGGCCCTAAACAATGGTATCATCCTAAATATTTTTACTTTTTGAGCCTATTGTATTTGAATAGTGAAAACACTTTACTCAATTATTCTACTTCAAATAGTCCTTCAGTGTGTAAATAAATATGATACTTTATCTCTGTCAGGGTGCCAGGAATCAGACTGAGACAAGAAGTGCAAAAATAATCACACCTTTATTAATAGCAAAAAATAAAAAAAAGTCTACAAGTCAAATAACAAGCCAGGAGTCAAAACCAGAGCTGGTAGTCAGACGAGCCGAGTCAGGAGCCAAAGCGAATAGTCAGACAAGCCAGAATCAGGAGCAAGGAAAACAGCAGAGTCAGGAAAAAGCCAGGGATCAGGAACCAGGAAGGACGTCAGGCAACCAGGTAATACACAGGAACTCTCACAAACAGGTCTGAGACAACGCAAAGGCAAAGCATACTGAACAGAGACCCTTTAAATAATAAGAGACTGCATCCTGTCTCACATGGATGATGCACACCAGTCTGGCCATAAAAGGAAGAGCAGGAAATGAACAGCATCCCCCACAATGCACCATAGTCAGCAAGAGAGGTGAGTAAAATGGCTGCCAGTAGCACATGGCAAACACAAAAGGGAAAAACCCTGACAGTACCCTCCCCTCAACGACCCCTCCCCCGCGGGAGGACAAAAGGCTTATTGGGGAAACGGGCATGGAAGGCACGGAGTAGGGCGGGAACATGAATATCAGAGGAGGGAACCCAAGAACGCTCCTCTGGACCGTAGCCCCTCCAGTGAGCCAAATACTGTACACGGCCCCTGGACATATGAGAGTCAATAATGCTACTGACCTCATACTCCTCATGGTTGTCAACAAAGACAGGACGGGGACAAGGCAACACAGTGGTAAACCAATTACAAACCAATGGTTTCAAGAGGGAGACATGAAAAACATTGGAGATGCGCATAGCAGGAGGAAGGTCAAGAGCGTAGGCCACAGGATTAACCCGTTGGAGTATTCGAAAAGGACCAACATAACGGGGAGCCAATTTATTGGAAGGAACATGAAGGTTTAAGTTGCGGGAGGACAGCCAAACTCTCTCACCAACCTGGTAGGATGGGCCTGGCAGACGCCTACAATCAGCCTGGAACTTTTGGCGCTGCATAGAATGATGAAAGCAATCCTGAATCTGCACCCACGTGGAACGGAGTTGTGGGAGATGCTCCTCCAAAGCTGGAATACCCTGAGACATGAATGAATCGGGCAACAAGGATGGTTGAAACCTATAATTCGCCATGAACAGGGATAACTTGGAGGAAGCATTAATAGCACTATTACGAGCAAACTCTGCCCAAGGTAACAGTTCAGACCAATTATTGTGGTGATCTGAGACATAGCAATGGAGGAACTGTTCCAGAGCTTGATTAGACCGTTCCGCAGCCCCATTGGATTGAGGGTGATATGCCGAGAAAAGGAAAGCTGGATCCCCATTTGAGCACAAAAGGAACGCCAAAATCTGGAGACAAACTGGCTACCCTGGTCCGACACTATCTCCTTGGGTAACCCATGTAAACGGAAGACCTCTGGGCAAAAATTGAAGTAAACTCCTGAGCGGTA
Organism: Bombina bombina; assembly: GCF_027579735.1. NCBI lineage: Eukaryota > Metazoa > Chordata > Amphibia > Anura > Bombinatoridae > Bombina > Bombina bombina. Next base: position 1,180,315,806 of record NC_069499.1, on the reverse strand, counting down.
GGCAGCTTCATCAAAGGAATGCAATGTGACATTTTAGAAAAACGGTCAACCACCATAAGGATAACAGTATTGCCAATGGAAACAGGGAGCTCGACAATGAAGTCCATGGAAAGATGTGTCCAAGGACGCTCACCATTAGCAATAGGTTGAAGAAGACCCACAGGAAGAGGTCGAGGAGTCTTATTCTGTGCACAAACTGAGCAGGAGGCAAAATACACAGCAACATCAGAACGAAGACCTGGCCACCAGAATTGTCGAGTGACAGACCAAATCATTTGGTTCTTGCCTGGGTGACCTGCGGCTTTAGGATAGTGGTAAGTGTGCAAAAGTTTAGTTCGAAGATTCTCAGGAAAAAAACACTTACCACTAGGTTTCTCAGGAGGTGCATTGGTTTGTGCAGCCAGGATCTCCTCCCCCAAGGGAGAAGTCAAATTAGTACGTATGGTAGCCAAAATATGGTCAGGAGGTATAACAGGAGTAGGTACAGACTCCTCTTTGGACAGAGGTGAAAATTGTCGAGAGAGGGCATCAGCCCTAACATTCTTACTACCAGGCAGGTAGGAAACCACATAATTAAACCGAGACAAAAATAGCGCACATCTGGCCTGTTGGGGCGACAAACGTTTTGCTTCAGATAGATAAGTTAAATTCTTGTGGTCAGTAAGAATGAGCACTGGCAAGCTAGTACCCTCGAGAAGATGCCTCCATTCCCTAAGTGCCAAAATTATGGCCAGTAATTCCCTGTCGCCAATTTCATAATTGCACTCCGCTGGAGACAATTTCTTAGACAAGAAACCACATGGATACAAGGAACCGTCAGGTGTAGGACGTTGAGACAAGAGGGCACCTACTCCAGTCTCAGACGCATCATTCTCAAGAACGAAAAGGCAGGACCGGGTTAGGATGAGCTAGAACTGGAGCGGCAGCAAAGGCAGTCTTAAGACTTTCAAAGGCCTTAATGGCAGTAGGTGACCAATGGAGTGGATCATTCTCTTTACGGGTCATGTCTGTGATAGGTTTGACCAAGGAAGAAAAGTTTTTAATAAACTTTCTATAGTAATTGGCGAACCCAAAAAAAGACCAACTGGGTGAGGCCACTGCAGAACTACAGATAACTTGTCAGGATCCATGGAGGACCCTGCAACTGAGATAACATAACCTAGGAAGGTTACTTGAGTCTGATGGAACTCACATTTCTCAAGTATACAAAACAGGCCGTTCTTACGTAGTCTCTGAAGAACCCGTGTAAAATCAGAACGATGAGCCTCAAGTGTGGGTGAGTGTATGAGGATGTCGTCTATGTACACCACAACAAAATGTTGCAACATATCTCGTAGGACATCATTAATAAATTCCTGAAAAACAGCAGGAGCATTACATAGGCCAAAGGGCATTATAAGATACTCATAATGCCCGCTCCTGGTGTTAAATGCTGATTTCCATTCATGGTCCTCCTTAATCCTAACGAGATTGTACGCTCCTCTCAAATCAAGTTTAGTAAAGACCGTAGCTCCCTTGAGGCGGTCAAAGAGTTCCGTAATAAGCGGAATAGGGTAAGCATTCTTAATGGTAAGACGATTAAGACCCCTATAATCGATACATGGTCTTAACTCGCCACCCTTTTTCTTCACAAAGAAGCCAGCCCCTGCAGGAGAGCAGGATTTGCAGATGATCCCCCGTGACAGAGCATCGGCAACATACTCCTCCATAGCACAATTCTCTGCAACAGACAGAGGGTACACCCGGCCGCGAGGAGGAATGGCTCCGGGTTGCAGGTCTATGGCACAACCGTAAGACCGGTGATGAGGCAACGTACTGGCACGCACCTTGTCAAACATGTCTAGGAACTCTCGGTACTCCTCTGGCAATTGAGATACCAAAGAAGTGCATAAGACTTTAACTGGTTTCCGAAGACAAGTGGAAATACATTGCGGGACCACGACAAAATTTCAGACCTGCGCCAGTCGAGACTGGGATTGTGCTTTTGGAGCCAGGGATAACTCAGAACAATCGGAAAATGCAGAGAGTTTATCACCTGGAACTGGAGGGTTTCAAAATGGAAAGCCCCAACAGCCATGGACAACGGAGCAGTTTTGTGAGTAATGAGTGCGGGCTGAAGGGGCCTGCCATCAATGGCCTCAATAGCAAGCGGAACGGACCGAGGCAAAACAGGAATGGAGTGCTTTGATACAAAAGCACTGTCAATGAAATAGCCTGCAGCACCGGAGTCAACAAGAGCCTTAGTGACTATTGAGGAGTCCACCCAGGAAAGGACAACCGTGACCAAAGGTTTTTCCTTAAGCGGTTCCGGGGATGAGGATAAAACCACCCAAGGTCTACCCCCGACAGGACCTTAGGTGTGAGTGTTTCCCGGCCGTGTAGGACAAGACTGCAAAAGGTGGCCCTGTAACCCACAATAGAGGCAGAGCCCCTCCCTCCTCCTAAAGGCCCTCTCCGTGAATACCAGCTGCATTGGCTCAGCAGTACCTGATGACTTGGGACCAGGAGGCATGAGAGGAGAGGGAGACATGGAACGAACACGTAGGAGACAATGGAACAGGAGGCTTCCGCAAGCGCTCCTTGAAAGAGGGCCTCTCTCTGAGTCTGACGTCAATTAGGATCAAAAAAGACACCAATGCCTCAAGATCCTCTGGTAAATCTCTGGCAGCAACTTCATTGTTCCAACCTACCTCTGCGGCAAGCATACAGAACTCAATAGCATTCTGAGCAATAGATTTTGTACCTTGCTGAACAGACATGAGTCGTTTAGCAGCAGAGGAGGAGCGAGCCGGAACATCAAATACCCTTTGAAAGGAGGCCACAAATTCAGGGTAATTTGAAATCACAGGTTTATTAGTCTCCCACAAGGGATTAGCCCAGCAAAGAGCTGTGTCAGAGAGTAACGAGATGAGAAATCCCACCTTAGCTCTGTCAGATGGAAACGCCTGAGGTAACATCTCAAAGTAAATGCCCACCTGGTTCAAAAACCCTCTGCACTGAATAGGATCGCCTCCATATTGCTGAGGTAGAGGTGCAGAACCGGACATGCTCCTGGTAGGCATAGGTACAGCAGCAGAAACAGGAGCAACCATAACTTGCGGGACACTTTGGTCCAAATGTGCAGTGCGAGTCAGCAGAGTTTGCAGGGCTAGTGCAAATTGATCCAAGCGGTGATCCTGTACATTCATCCTGGAAATGATGGCAGGTAAAGGTGGATTATTAGCACCATCAGGATTCATGGCCTTTGTGTAATGTCAGGGTGCCAGGAATCAGACTGAGAGAAGTGCAAAAATAATCACACCTTTATTAATAGCAAAAAATTATAAAAAGTCCACAAGTCAAATAACAAGCCAGGAGTCAAAACCAGAGCTGGTAGTCAGACGAGCTGAGTCAGATGCCAAAGCGAATAGTCAGACGAGCCAGAATCAGGAACAAGGAAAACAGCAGAGTCAGGAACAAGCCAGGGATCAGGAACCAGGAAGGACGTCAGGCAGCCAGGTAATACAAAGGAACTCTTACAAATAGGTCTGAGACACCGCAAAGGCAAAGCATACTGAACAGAGGCCCTTTAAATAATAAGTGATGACATCACAATTCTGAGACTGCATCCTGTCTCACACGGATGATGCACACCAGTCTGGCCATAAAAGGAATTGCAGGAAATGAGCAGCATCCCCCCACAATGCACCATAGTCAGCAAGAGAGTTGAGTAAAATGGCTGCCAGCAGCACATGGCAAACAAAACAGGGAAAAAACCCTGACAATCTCACAGCCACACAGCAATATATGGCCCAGATTACGAGTTTTGCGTTAGAGGCTATGCGGTGCTAACGAGCAGTTTTCTCTCACCGCTCACTTACATGCAGCGCTGGTATTACAGGTTTTTACAAACCCGTCGTTAAAAGACAAGAAGTGAGTGTTGAGCAAAATTTTGCTCATTACCGCACTCCAATACCAGCGCTGCTTAAGTCAGCGGTGAGCTGGCGTAACGTGTAACTCCTTAACGCAGCCCCATTGATTCCTATGGGGAAATAAAATTTATATTTACACCTAACACCCTAACATGAACCCCGAGTCTAAACACCCCTAATCTTACACTTATTAACCACTAATCTGCTGCCCTCGACATTGCCGACATCTAAATTATAATTATTAACCCCTACGCTGCCGCTCCGGACACCGCCGCCACCTACATTATACTTATGAACCCCTAATCTGCTGCCCCCAACATTGCCGACACCTACATTATATTTATTAACCCCTAATCTGCCGCCCCCAATGTCGCTGCAACCTACCTACACTTATTAATCCCTAATCTGCTGCCCCAACGTCGCCGCCACTATAATAAACATATTAACCCCTAAACCAACGCACTCCCGCCTCGCAAACATTAGTTAAATATTATTAACCCCTAATCTGCCAGCCACAACGTCGTTGCCACTATATTAAAGTTATTAACCCCTAAACCTAAGTCTAACCCTAAACCTAACACCCACTAACTTAAATATAATTTAAATAAATCTAAATGAATATTACTATCATTAACTACATTATTCCTATTTAAAACTAGAAGTCTTCATCCAGACGGCATCTTCTATCTTCATCCCTCCGGCGCGGAGCGGCTCCATCTTCAAGACATCCAACACGGAGCATCCTCTTCTTCCGATGACTAAAACAGAATGAAGGTACCTTTAAGTCATCCAAGATGGTGTCCCTTAGATTCCGATTGGCTGATAGAATTCTAGCAGCCAATCGGAATTAATGTAGAAAAAATTCTATTGGCTGATCCAATCATCCAATAGGATTGAATTCGCATTCTATTGGCTGTTCCAATCAGCCAATAGAATGTGAGCTCAATCCTATTGGCTGATAGGATCAGCCAATAGGGTTGAAGTTCAATCCTATTGGCTGATTGCATCAGCCAATAGGATTTTTTCTACCTTAATTCTGATTGGCTGATTCTATCAGCCAATCGGAATCTAAGGGATGCCATCTAGGATGACGTCACTTAAAGGTACCTTCATTCTGTTTTAGTCGTCGAAAGAAGAGGATGCTCCGCGTCGGATGTCTTGAAGATGGAGCCGCTCCGCACCGGATGGATGAAGATAGAAGATGCTGTCTGGATGAAGACTTCTGCCCGTCTGGAGGACCACTTCTGCCCGGCTTGGATGAAAACTTCTGCCCGTCTAGAGGACCACTTCTTCCCGGCTTGGATGAAGACTTCTGTTCGTCTGGAGGATCACTTCGCTCGGCTTGGATGAAGACGTCTTCCGGTAAGTCGATCTTCAGGGGGTTAGTGTTAGGTTTTTTAAGGGTTTCTTTTTTAGATTAGGGGTTTGGGCTTGCAAAAGAGCTAACTGCCCTTTTAAGGGCAATGTCCATCCAAATGCCCTTTTCAGGGCAATGGGGAGCTTAGGTTTTTTTACAGGTAAAAGAGCTGATTACTTTGGGGCAATGCCCCGCAAAAAAACCCTTTTAAGGGCTATTGGTAGTTTAGTTTAGGCTAGGGTTTTTTTTATTTTGGGGGGCTTTTTTATTTTAATAGGGCTATTAGATTAGGTGTAATTAGTTTAAATTTCTGTAATTTGTTTATTATTTTCTGTAATTTAGTGGGGGGTTGTACTTTAGCTAATTTAATTTAGGTAATTGTATTTAATTTAGTTAATGTATTTATAGTGTAGTGTTAGGTGTTAGTGTAACTTAGGTTAGGTTTTATTTTACAGGTAAATTTGTCTTTATTTTAACTAGGTAGCAGGGCCGCCACTAGGAATTTTGGGGCCCCTGACTTAACCATTGATCAGGGCCCCCCCCCTTGACATGTGCAATTTTTTACCAAGTTACTAAAACGTATATGCACTTTATTCTTAAAGTGCCACTAAACCCAAAATCTTTCTTTCATGATTCAGATAGAACATACAAATTTAAACAACATTACAATTTACTTCTATTATTTATTTTGCTTCATTTTTTAGAAATCCTTATTTGAAGACAAAGCAATGCACATGGGTGAGCCAATCACATGAGGCTTCTATGTGCAGCAACCAATCAGCAGCTACTGAGCATATCTAGATATGCTTTTCAGCAAAGAATATCAAGAGAATAAAACAAATTAGATAATAGAAGTAAAATAGAAATATGTTTAAAATTGCATTCTCTTTCTAAATCATGAAAGAAAAAATGTAGGTTTCATGTCCCTTTAAGTGTCTATTTAAACTTGGAAATGTTGTAAAGGTAGTAACATACAAACACACAGACACACTCATACACTGAAACACACACACACACTCACACATAAGTATTCACATATAGACACTCTAGCAGACACGTAAAGAAACACACTCAGACACAGACACCCAAACAGACACTCAGCACTTGTTTACATTGACCTGACAAGTAATGAGGTAGACTACAGTTTTGTAAAAAAAGGAGATTTAGAAAACAAAATATGGAGTTCTGATTATCTTTTTGTAAAGGAAGATGCCAACTAAATGATGACAACAGCATGCAGTGGCTGAAAGGAAGGGCCCTGAACTGCCTAAACAATAATTTAAAGGTTAAATGATGGATTGGTGACTTCCGGAAAGGTCTTATTAGTCTCAAAGTCTGTAGAAAGATGTGAATAATCAGTAGTAAGGTCAAAATGTCCTAAAAGGAACAGACAATGGACACACACACACAAACTCAAACTTGCACATACACCCAAGGAAACACCGACAGAGACAGCCTCAGAAAACACACAAAGACACACACACAGAGAAACTCACAGAAAACACACAAATACATACACACACAGAGAGACAACCACATAAAACACAGAAAGACATACATACACACACCCTCACTGAGATATCCAGAGAAAACACACAAAGACATACACACACCCTCACAGAGACACCCACAGAAAATACACACCCTCACAGACACAAACCAAAGCACAAAGACATAAAGACAGACACCCACAGAAACACTCACAGGAGGAAACATTGATGTACCTTGCATCCCCTAAATCAACATTGTGTGACATGCATGATACAAAAAAAATGCAGAAATTAAGAGATCACTTTTTAAAGAATCATATTTGTAAATGTGCAAACAAAAATAATTCTGTGAATTCAAAATTGTACATTAATGATCTGGGTAGATGGCTAGATGAAGAAAAGTACTTTTAAAAGGTTGACACATGTTTGTTGTTTCCCCATTTTCCCCAACCAAAAGCACCACTTCAAATATAGTGTACAAATGTTCCCATCTGTCAGCTGTACTTATGGATTTTGAAAATGCTGTACTCTATATGGTCTTGGTGGAACCATAAGCTGTGGTACTCAGTCTCATACCATTAGATCTGGTTAAATGCAGGATTTAGGCTTGTTGGTATGTATTTCAAAATTAAGTCAGCTGTAGTGTAAACTGAACAGTTTTAAGTTAACCTGTCTCATTTCAAACACTGAGCAATCTTAGTCTGAGAGTATAACATTTTATACAGATGTAAACATCTTAGATAAAATGCCTCCTTGCATCTGGAAAGTCCTTGCATAAAGTGGCAGTAAACTGGAATGTAATATATATATAATGTATATAAATGCATATCTGCCAAACGGGCACCTACCATTTGTGTATTGAGTAGGAAACATTTCTGAATGGTTTTAAATATAGAATTTCTACAGCATTGTCAAATAATCATAAATACACTGCTGCTAAAAAAAATTTGTTTTTATAGACCCCTGGCCCCACCATACAACTACTACCACACTGAAGTTACAATCCGAAATTGCAAAGAAATAAAAATCATTTGCTAAATAAGTCCTACCCTCTCTGCAAATGAAAGTGATCTGCTGTCTGACTCAGACACACACTGTACAAAGTGCCAAGTCTGTCTCACACTGTGCATAGTGGTTTAGTGCACACTCAGAAATCCTCTCAAATGCTAATACTTTACTCCTTGTAAAAACATTTCCCATGCTCAATTAGTACTCTGCTGTAGTACCCACTGGTGGCTGCCAAAATTAAAAAAAAAAAAAAAAAAATTTTTTTTTTTTTTTTTTTTTTAGTTCTTGCCTCATGGGGCCCCCCTGGCCCACTGGGCCCCTGACAGGAGTCACCCCTGTCACCCCCTGATGGCGGCCCTGCTAGGTAGTTATTAAATAGTTAATAACTATTTAATAACTATTCTACCTAGTTAAAATAAATACAAACTTGCCTGTAAAATAAAAATAAACCCTAAGCTAGCTACAATGTAACTATTAGTTATAGTGTAGCTATCCTAGGGTTTATTTTACAGGTAAGTATTTAGTTTTATATAGGAATAATTTAGTTAATGATAGGAATATTTATTTAGATTTATTTAAATTATATTTAAGTTAGTGGGTGTTAGGTTTAGGGTTAGACTTAGGTTTAGGGGTTAATAACTTTAATATAGTGGCGGTGACGTTGGGGGCACCAGATTAGGGGTTAATAAGTAGGTGGCAGCGATGTTATTGCCGGCAGATTAGGGTTTAATAATATTTAACTAATATTTGCGAGGCGGGAGTGTGGCGGTTTAGGGGTTAATATGTTTATTATAGTGGCGGCGATGTTGGGGTCAGCAGATTAGGGGTTAATAAGTATAATGTAGGTGGCAACGGTGTCCGGAGCGGCAGATTAGGGGTTAAAAATTTTATTTTAGTATTTGCGATGCGGGAGGGCCTCGGTTTAGGGGTTAATAGGTAGTTTATGGGTGTTAGTGTACTTTTTAACACTTTAGTTATGAGTTTTATGCTACGACGTTGTACCATAAAACTCATAACTACAGACTTTTAAATGCGTTAGGACTCTTGTCAGGGTAGGGTGTACCGCTCTCTTTTTGGCCTCCCAGGACAGACTCGTAATACCGGTGCTATGGAAGTCCCATAGAAAAAAGACTTTACGAACTTTAAGTCGTTTTGCGGTAAGGCCAAAGAAGTGTGCGGTCACGTCACCCTAACTTCAAGACTCGTAATACCAGCGGGCGTAAAAAAGCAGCTTTAGGACTTCTTAACGCTGCTTTTTTACCCTAACGCACAACTCATAATCTAGCCGTAAATTTGTATCCTTAAATTGGACACACAATGTTTTGCTTAATAACTCTTCCTCATGTTGTGTTTTTTTTCTTTTTTTGTCATTTTCATAATAGTCCATGAACTTATTTTCTGTGCATTATTTTTAGAAAATCATTCTAAGTGTTTCAGCACCAGTGTGCCAATTGAGTGCATGCTAAAGGGTCTAGCCCCATTCAATGCACAAAAAAAAAAAAACAGCAGCACCACAAAGGCCCATATTTATCAAGCTCCGAACGGAGCTTGAAGGGCCGTGTTTCTGGCGAGTCTTCAGACTTGCCAGAAACACCAGTTATGAAGCAGTGGTTGATTGACACCTCCCTGCTGGCGGGCCGATTGGCCGCGAGTCATCAGGTGGCGGCGTTGCACCAGCAGCTCTTGTGAGCTGCTGGTGCAATGCTGAATATGGCGAGCGTATTGCTCGCCGTATTCAGCGAGGTCTGGCGGACCTGATCCGCACTGTCGGAACAGGTCCGCAAGACCTTTAATAAATAGGGGCCAAATAGTCAAATTATTTTTTACTGTATATCTTCAAGACGTAATAAAGTAATTGGACTTTTTGAAGTTTTATTTTTTATTTTCTGTGAATTGTTTTTATATAGCTTGTTGAATTAAATCTTCTTTGAGGCCCCTAAAGGTGTCAAACCTTAAAGGGATGTGAAACCCAAATGTTTTCTTTCATGATTCATACAGAGTATACCATTTCTAAAAAGTTCCCATTTTTCTTGTATTATCAAATTTGCTTCATTCTCATATTATTCTTTGTTGATGAGATAGCTATATAGGTAGCATGCATATGTCTGCCTAACTACATGATAGGAAATAGTGCTGCCATCTAGTGCTCTCACTAATGTATAACATTCTTGCAAAATTGCTGCTATATAGTGCTGAAGAAACACGCCAAATCCTGATCTTCCATTCCTGCTTTTCAACAAAGGATATTGAGCAAACGGCTAGATTACGAGTTTTGTCGGTAATGGTGTGCAGTGCTAACGAGCAGTTTTCCCTCACCGCTCACCTACAGACAGCGCTGGTATTACAGGGTTTTTTAAACCCGGCGTTAGCCACAGAAAAGTGAGCGAAGAGCAAAATTTAGCTCCACATCTCACCTCAATACCAGCGCTTCTTACGTTAGCGGTGAGCTGGTAAAACGTGCTTGTGCACGATTTCCCCATAGGAATCAATGGGGCAGAGCCGGCTGAAAAAAAACCTAACACCTGCAAAAAAGCAGCGTTCAGCTCCTAACGCAGCCCCATTGATTCTTATGGGGAAAGAAAATTTACGTTTACACCTAACACCCTAACATGAACCCCGAGTCTAAACACCCCTAATCTTACACTTATGAACTACTAATCTACTGCCCCCAACATCGCCGCCACCTGCATTATATTATTAACCCCTAATCTGCCACCCCCAATGTCACCGCAACCTAACTACACTTATTAACCCCTAATCTGCCTCCCCCAACGTCACCACAACTATAATAAAGTTATTAACCCCTAAACCGCTGTACTCCCGCATCGCAAACACTAGTTAAATTTTATTAACCACTAATCTGCCGTCCCTAACATTGCCGACACCTACTTACATTTATTAACCCCTAATCTGCCGCACCCACCGTAGCTGCCACTATATTAAAGGTATTAACCCCTAAACCTAAGTCTAACCCTAACCCCCCTAACTTAAATATAATTTAAATAAATCTAAATAAAATTACTACAATTAACTAAATAATTCCTATTTAAAACTAAATACTTACCTATAAAATAAACGCTAAGCTAGATACAATATAACTAATAGCAATGCCCCGCAAAAAGCCCTTTTTTTTTTTTATTTTATTAGGGGGAGTAGATTAGGTGTAATTAGTTTTAAAAAATTGTAATTATTTTATTATTTTCTGTAATTTAGTGTTTGTTTGTTTTTTACTTTAGTTTATTTTATTTAATTGTAATTAATTTAATTTAATGTAGGGAATTAATTTAATTATAGTGTAGTGTTAGGTGTAATTGTAACTAAGGTTAGGTTTTATTGTACAGGTACTTTTGTATTTATTTTAGCTAGGTAGCTATTAAATAGTTAATATAGTTAACTATTATTATAAAGTTATAATAGTTAACTATTTAATAACTATTGTACCTAGTTAAAATAAATGCAAAGTTGCCTGTAAAATAAAAATAAACCCTAAGATAGATACAATGTAACTATTAGTTACATTGTATCTAGCTTAGGGTTTATTTTATAGGTAAGTATTTAGTTTTAAATAGGAATTATTTAGTTAATTGTAGTAATTTTATTTAGATTTATTTAAATTATATTTAAGTTAGGGGGGGTTAGGGTTAGACTTAGGTTTAGGGGTTAATACATTTAATATAGTGGCGGCGACGTTGGGGGGGGCAGATTAGGGGTTAATAAATGTAGGTAGGTGGCGGTGATGTTAGGGACGGCAGATTAGGGGTTAATAAAATGTAACTAGTGTTTGCGATGCAGGAGTACGGCGGTTTAGGGGTTAATATATTTATTATAGTGGCGGCGATCTCCGGTTCGGAAGATTAGGGGTTAAAAATGTATTATAGTGTTTGCGAGTTGGGGGGCCTCGGTTTATGGGTTAATAGGTAGTTTATGGGTGTTAGTGTACTTTTTAGCACTTTAGTTAAGAGCTTTATGTTACGGCGTTAGCCCATAAAACTCTTAACTACTGACTTTTAAATGCGGTATCAGTCTTGACAGGAGAGGGTGTACCGCTCACTTTTAGGAAGACTTGTAATACCGGCGTTAGGAAAATCCCATTGAAAATATTGGATACGCAATTGGCGTAAGTGGATTTGCTGTATTTTAGAGTTGCGCCAAAAAAAGTGAGCGGTACACCTGTACTTGCAAGGCTCGTAATACCGGCGGCCGTTAAAAAGCAGCGTTGGGACCTCTCAGCACTGGTTTTTAACCCTAACGCAAGACTCGTAATCTAGACGAAAGGAAATTTGATATAAGTATATTGGAAAGTTGTTTAAAGCGATACTAAACCCAATTTTTTTCTTTAATGATTCAGATAGAGCATGCATTTTAGGCCACTTTCTAATGTATTCCTATTATAAATTATTCGTTCTCTTGCTATCTTTATTTATTTATTTATTTATTTAATTTAGGAATGTAAAGCTTAGGAGCCGGCTTACACTTGCTAAATGTAGCCACCAATAAGCAAGTACTATCCAGTGTGCTGAACCTTAAAAGGGCATGCTCCTAAGCTTTACATTCCTGCTTTTAAAATAATTTTTACTCATTCTCTTTGATAATAAAAGTGAAAATGGGCTGGCTCGTAAGCTTACATTCTTGCTTTTTCAAATAAAAATACCAAAAGAACAAAGCACATTTCATAATAAAATTGAATTAGAAAGTGGCTTAAAATTGCATGCTCTATCTGAATCATAAAAGAAAACATTTGGGTTTGGTATTTCTTTAGATTTGCATTCTCTATCTAAATTGTGAAAGAAAAATTTTGGGTTTTACATACCTTTAATTTCTACTGTTTATCTATTCCCTGTTACCCATGATGTGGCTATTTGCTTTTCAGCAGTGTTCATACTCAAACTCTGAAAGTAGAAAGGGACTTAAGCACACTGGAAGTTAAATAGCCTTTAAATAGATCCCAAATCAAGTCCCACAACATGACAACCAAATTCTGGAGGACCCGGTCTCAGCGTGCGCCAAGGGTGTCATGCCCCTTCTCGGCATCCCACGTGGAGAGACGCCAAGATCCGTCTGAGGCTGCTGCCGCTGCAACTCCCTGGGGGCATCCGGCCACGCACTGCCTAAATTTAAAAGGCAATTCTACTGATTACAGGAACTTCCACCTGGAGGAATCAGGTGTGGGAGTTCCTATAAAAGCTCAATGAGCCCTTCACTCTGGTTATTGCCCTATACAGAACATACTTACCTTGATACCCGTATATGCAAAGGATAGACAAAGGGGACAAGCGCACCCGTGACTCACAACATTAATGTATTTAAAGTGAGTTATGCACATATAAAAGTACACTTACTAGATGTAAGTTAAAACAAACCTTCTTAAAATCCTCTTTTTAAATTCTCAGCAAACAGTTCTCGGCAACCGGTTCTTTATAGCAGGATCGAGTCTTTGTGGTTTTAAATGGACTGGGCATTCCTGTGATGGACTTTGAGCTCTTTCTTGCCCCTCCTCAGCTTGCTATTTCTGGAACCTCCTATGCCTAGTAACGTAACCCTCCTGGACATGTTTCGTCTGTGCCCGGACACACTTTTTCAACAGGATACACAAACTGCTGGAATAACTATCATTTCCAGAATGTCCTCTTTTAAAATTGACGGGCTGCCCAGAGGGCTCCATCCCCAATGTCCACAATGTTCTTATTGGTCTATGAGTCCATATTCATTTGGTACATAGTTGATACCTATATATGCTCTCCTTGCTCCTCACAGTGCTCCTAAAACCAAGCATACTTACCTTGATACCCACGTATGCTCACCTTGTTCCTCACATTGCTCCTGAAATCAAGCATACTTACCTTGATACCTGTGTATGCTCACCTTGCTCCTGAAACCAAGCATACTTACCTTGATACCGGCGTATGCGCACCTTGCTCCTGAAACCAAGCATACTTAGCTTGATACCCATGTATGCTCACCTTGCTCCTGAAACCAAGCATCCCTGCTGTTATACCTGTGTATGCCTATCTTGCTTCTAAAATCAAGCATCACTGCTGTTATACCTGTGTATGCCTATCTTGCTCCTGAGACCAAGCATCTCTGCTGTGATACCTATGTATGCTTACCTTGCTGTTGAGACCAAGCATCTCTGCTGTGATACCTGTGTTTGCTTACCTTGCTCCTGAGACCAATCATCCCTGCTGTGATATCCTTGCATGCTTACCTTGTTCCTGAAATATAGCATTCTTGCTGTGATACCTGTGTATGCTTACATTGTTCCTGAGACCAAGCATCCTTACTGTGATACCTGTGTATGCTTGCCTTGTTCCTGAGACCAAGCATCCCTACTGTGATACCTGTGTATGCTTACCTTGTTCCTGAGACCAAGCATCCCTCCTGTGATACCTGTGTATGCTTACCTTGTTCCTGAGACCAAGCATTCCTACTGTGATGCCTGTGTATGCTTACCTTGTTCCTGAGACCAAGCAACCCTACTGTGATGCCTGTGTATGCTTACCTGCATCCTGAAAGTCAAACTGAGATCTCTTATACTGGTGCGTGTTCATCCTGTTTCCCCAAGCTGTGTCAGTTGTTCTTACCTGACCATTTAAAAAAACCTCACCAACAGTACCCGCTGGGTAGCCTGTGCTTGTTGAGAGACTTGTGTCTATTGTACCTTAAGTATTATTTTCCTTCTTTCAAACAGCAGTATATTGTCGACTATATTTTTGCAAAGACTTTATCAATTATCATCAGATTTGGTTGTGATTTCAAACTGCTTTACTTGCTGTTTCTTTTCATTGCTTCAGTAAAGTTTTTCAAAAAAGACTTTCTCTGTTCTGCGTCTCTGTTCCTGCATACTGAGTTCCACACACCTCCCCCTACAGAATAACTTAGCCAAAAGATGGATCTCGCAGGAATAGTCAAAGCTTTAACACAACAATTGAATGCAGTAACCCAAACTTTGCATGCATTTATTCAAAGCCCAGGTGGTTTTCTTGCCTGATCACTTTGGACTGTAATACCTGTAAGGGTGAACACATTCCTGAGCTACGGACTCCAAATTAAGAAAAATACATTACATAATAACTAACCATCATGGAGCCCGCAGAGATGAGCAAGATGATTGCAGCTCTGACCCAACATGTATCCAACCTGTCTCATACTGATTCACCCAACCCCAGAACCAGCATATCTTGAACCCTTTGTTTTACTACACGAGAGATTTGATGGTACCCATTCCTTCTTTTCGTCCTTCATTGTGGATTGCAAGCTGCTGTTTCCCTTAAAGCCTCATACTTATGCCACTGACTTAATCAAGGTCTGCTCAGCCATCAACCTGCTTTCTGGACAAATAAAAAATGGGCACACCAGATGCTCCTGCCTAAGACTTCTGTACTAAATAGTTGGGGGGCTTTTATGACAGCCATGTCCACTCAGTATACTACCACAAGGAAAAGCAAGGGTTCTAGCACTGTTCCCTTGACCCCCCTGATGAACCCTATACTCCTTTCCAGGACATTGAGGAGACTATGCAGATAGGGGTAACACAGAATAGGCAGGCTCCCCAAGCAAAATCCAGAAGGAGGAGCCATGGCCTTTGCTTTTACTGTGGGGAAAGCAGGCATTTAATTTCCTATTGCCCTATTCGCCGACTTTGGCCTCCAGCTCTCCAAATGGGCACATTTTTCGTTCACTCTGTCTGTTCTACATGCAAATCTGTGAGGTGCCAATGTTGCTGTCATGGCTGTCCACGTTATGCTGTTCAGAAGAGTCTACAGAACTCTGAGACTGTGTTTTCCTGTAGATCTACGGAACCTGCTCTTGATAGTCCTGTAAAATCTGGAACCCCAGATATGTTTCTACCCCTTGCTCATGAAGCGTCTTCTCAACTTTCTGATAATATCCATAATCCTGAAACCATCATTACCTCTGCACCGGCAAGCACCAACATCACTTTCTGCCCAGCCAAAGTACTGCCACCTGACTGCATTTATGCCTCAAATGGCACCCTTGTCTGCAAGCAGGATCTTGAGATGTTTGAGAAAGCATTGCAAGCTAGAATACCTCATCCATTGAAAATGATGTAGTCCTGAGAGAAGTTGGGCACCAGCATCATAGGTCCATGCTCCTGCATGTATCCAAGATTTCAAGAGGAGACATCCTAGCCATCCTGTTCACAGTCATCCCCGGAGCTTACGTCTAAGGATGGGGCACTGTCAGGACTCTTACTGCACAGGTCCTGGAGGACCCAGTCTCTGCATGTGCCGAGGGTGCCACGCTCCTTCTCGGCATCCCCTGTGGAGAGACGCAGAGATCTGCCCAGCTGCACACTGCCTAAATTGAAAGGGCCATTCTATTGATTACAGGAACTCCCACCTAAAGGAATCAGGTATGGGAGTTCCTATAAAAGCTCAATCAGCCATTCACTTTGGGCTGTGTTATTGCCCTATACAGAGCATACTTACCTTGATACCCGTATATGCTCACCTTGCTCCTAAAACAAAGCATACTTATTGTGATACTTGTGTATGTCTACATCCCTGCTGTGATACCTGTGTATGCTCACCTTGCTCCTGAAACCAAACATCCTTGCTGTGATACCTATGTATGCTTACCTTGCTCCTGAGACCAAGCATCTCTGTTGTGATACTTGTGTATGCTTACCTTGCTCCTGAGAACAAGCATCCCTGCTGTGATACCTGTGTATGCTCACTTTGCTCCTGAAACCAAGCATCCTTGCTGTGATACCTGTGTATGCTTATCTTGCTCCTGAGACAAAGAATCTCTGCTGTGATACCTTTGTATGCTTACTTTGCTGCTGAGACCAAGCATCACTGCTGTGATACCTGTGTATGCTTGCCTTACTCCTGAGATCAAGCATCCTTACTGTGATACCGGTGTATGCTTACCTTATTCTTAAGACCAAGCATCCTTGCTGTGATACCTGTGTATGCTTACCTTGCTCCTGAGACCAAGCATCTCTGCAGTGATACCCTTGTATGCTTACCTTGTTCCTGAAACCAAGCATCCCTGCTGTGATACTTGTGTATGCTTACCTTGCTCCTGAGACAAAACATATCTGCTGTGGTATACCCGTGTATGCTTACCTTGCCCCTGAGACCAAGCATCTCTGCAGTGATAGCTGTGTATGCTTACATTGGTGCTGAGACAAAACATATCTGCTGTGGTATACCCGTGTATGCTTACCTTGCCCCTGAGACCAAGCATCTCTGCAGTGATAGCTGTGTATGCTTACATTGGTGCTGAGACCAAGCATCACTGCTGTGATACCCTTGTATGCTTACCTTGTTCCTGAAACCAAGCATCTCTGCAGTGATACCTGTGTATGCTTACCTTGCTCTTGAGACCAAGCATCCTTGCTGTGATACCTGTGTATGTGTACCTTGCTCCTGAGACCAAGCATCCCTGCTGTGATAACTGTGTATGCTTACGTTGGTGCTGAGACCAAGCATCACTGCTGTGATACCTGTGTATGCTTACCTTGCTGCTGAGATCAATCATCTCTCCTGTTATACCTGCATATGCTTACATTGGTGCTGAGACCAAGCATCACTGCTGCGATACCTGTGTATGCTTACCTTGCTGCTGAGATCAGGCATCACTGCTGTGATACCTGTGTATGCTTACTTTGCTCCTGAGACCAAGCATCCCTGTTGTGATACCCTTGTATGCTTACCTTGTTCCTGAAATCAAGCATCCCTGCTGTGATACTTGTATATGCTTACCTTGCTCCTGAAACCAAGCATCTCTGCAGTGATACCTGTGTATTCTTACCTTGCTCATGAGACCAAGCATCCCTGCTGTGATACCTGTGTATGCTTACCTTGCTCCTGAGACCAAGCATCCTTGCTTAGATACCTGTGTATGCTTATCTTGCTCCTGAGACCAAGCATCTCTGCAGTGATACCTGTGTATTCTTACCTTGCTCATGAGACCAAGCATCCTTGCTGTGATACCTGTGTATGCTTACCTTGCTCCTGAGACCAAACATCCCAGTTGTGATACACTTGTATGCTTACCTTGTTCCTGAAACCAAGCATCCCTGCTGTGATACATGTGTATGCTTATCTTGCTCCTGAGACAAAACATATCTTCTGTGGTATACCTGTGTATGCTTACCTTGCTCCTGAGACCAAACATCCCAGTTGTGATACCCTTGTATGCTTACCTTGTTCCTGAAATCAAGCATCCCTGCTGTGATACTTATGTATGCTTACCTTGCTCCTAAGACCAAGCATCTCTGCAGTGATACCTGTGTATGCTTACCTTGCTCTTGAGACCAAGCATCCTTGCTGTGATACATGTGTATGCTTACCTTGCTCCTAAGACCAAGCATCTCTGCAGTGATACTTGTGTATGCTTACCTTGCTCTTGAGACCAAGCATCCTTGCTGTGATACCTGTGTATGCTTACCTTGCTCCTGAGACCAAGCATCCCAGTTGTGATACACTTGTATGCTTACCTTGTTCCTGAAACCAAGCATCCCTGCTGTGATACATGTGTATGCTTATCTTGCTCCTGAGACAAAACATATCTTCTGTGGTATACCTGTGTATGCTTACCTTGCCCCTAAAACAAAGCATCTCTGCAGTGATAGCTGTGTATGCTTACCTTGGTGCTGAGACCAAGCATCACTGCTGTGATACCTGTGTATGCTTACCTTGCCCCTAAAACCAAGCATCTCTGCAGTGATAGCTGTGTATGCTTACCTTGCTGCTGAGACCAAGAATCACTGCTGTGATACCTGTGTATGCTTACCTTGCTGCTGAGATCAGGCATCACTGCTGTGATACCTGTGTATGCTTACTTTGCTCCTGAGACCAAGCATCCCTGTTGTGATACTTGTGTATGCTTACCTTGCTCCTGAGACCAAGCATTTCTGCAGTGATACCTGTGCATGCTTACCTTGCTGCTGAGACAAAGCATCCTTGCTATGATACCTGTGTATGCTTACCTTGCTCCTGAGACTAAGCATGCCTGCTGGGATACCCTTGTATGCTTACTAGAGATTAGATCTCTGGTAGACATGTGCAACTTTAAAAATTTAGTTTCATGTTCATTAGTTAACTAATTAATTTTGTTTCAGCAAATTAGTTTAGTTAATTTAAAAAAAAAATTATGTTAAGTTAAATCGTTTTTTCGGATCCATTCGTTTTTTCGGATCCATTCTTTATTCGTATGCATTATTCTATTCTAAAGTTTAGAATAGAATAATGCAAATGAATAAGAATGGATCCGAAAAAACTAAAGGATACGAAAAAGCAATTTAACTTAAAGGGCCATTATACACTCATTTTTTCTTTCCATAAATGTTTTGTAGATTATCTATTTATAAAGCCCATAAAGTTTTTTTTTTTTTTTTTAAATGTATAATTTTGCTTATTTTTTGAATACCATCAGCTACCTTCTCCAGCTTGCTCCTGTTTGTGTAAAGGGTCTTTTCATATGCAAAAGAAGGGGGAGGGGGGAGTGTCTTATTTCCCACTTGCAGTGGGCTTTCCAACTGCCTTTTCAACAGAGCTAAACTGAAAGCTTCTAAGTATGTTTTTAAACCATTTTATACTGGATTTTTATATCAGTATCTGTGCATCTTATTCTTTATAGTAGTGTCTATTACATGCAGTTATATGAAAATGAGTGTATACTGTCCCTTTAACATAAATAATATGCCGGTGATTGCCAAAACAAAATTATCTAAAACCACCGCCACTGCCACCCACATCGCTGACACTAAATAAAGCTATTAACCCCTAAACTGCCGCCCCCCCCCCACATCGCCAACACTTTTGTAGGGCATTGCCCTAAAGCTAACAGCTCTTTTGCTAAAAAATTACAACAAACACCCCCTAAAATTACAAACCTCCCCAAATCCACAAAATTATAAAAAACCTAACTAAAAAAAAACTAACTAAAAAAACACTAATCTAGCCATTGCCCTGAAAAGAGCATTTGTATGAGCATTGTCCTCAGGGCCGCCATCAGGGGATGAATAGGGTGACTCCTGTCAGGGGCCCAGTGGGTCAGGGGGACCCCTATTATAAAAAAAATATATATATTTTTTTTTACATTTTGGCAGCAACCAGAGGGCGCTACAGCAGAATGCTATTGAGCATGGGAAATGTCATTACAAGGAGTAAAACATTAGCATTTGAGAGGATTTCTGAGTGTGCACTAAACCACTATACACAGTGTGAGACAGACTTAGCACTTCAGTTTGTACCTGAGTCAGGCAGCAGATCACTTTCATTTGCAGAGTAGGTAGGACTTACTTAGTAAATGTTTTTTTATTTATATGTGCAATTTCAGATTGTAACTTCAGTGTGGTAGTTGTGTGGTGGGGATAGGGGTCCATAAAAACACTTTTTTTTTTAGCAATATGCAGCAGTGTATTTATGATTATTTGACAATGCTGTAGAAATTCTATATTTAAAACCATGCAGAAATGTTTCCTCCTCAATACACAAATAGTAGGTGCCCTTTTGTTTGTTTTTTAAATGTATATATATATTTTTTTTAAATGTATATATATATATATATATATATATATTCTTTAATTACATTCCAGTTGCTGCCCCTTTATGCAAGGACTTTAGAGATGCCAGGAGGCATTTTATCTAAGATTTTTACATCTGCATAAAAGGTTATACTCTCAGGGTAAGATTACTCAGCCAATAGGATTTAAGCAGCTCTCATTCATATTGGCTGATTTTAAATTTTAAGCCAATAGGAATGCAATGGTACCCCCAATATAAAAGGGGTACCTTGCATTGAATCCTCAGTGTGCGGCAGATGATCGCATGAAGAGGATGGACCTTCACCTTGACCTCTGCCTGGACCTCCGCCTGTGGACCTCCGCCTCCGCGCATTCACCTACCACTCCGCCTCCTCAGGGATGAAGAAGATAAAAGATGCCGGTCCCGCGATGGATGAAGATGGAGCCGTCTGGATGAAGATGCTTCGCCGATTGGATGAAAATCCTTCACCTGTCTTCAGCAACTGTGAGTACCGATTTTGGGGTTAGTGTTAGGTATTTGTTTTGTTTTTTTGGGGTGTTTTTTTTTTTTAGATTAGAGCTTTTTTTATTTTAATGGGCCTAAAAAGAGCTGAATGCCTTTTTAAGGGTAGTAAAAGAGCTGAATGTCCTTTTAAGGGCAATGCCCATACAAATGCCCTTTTCAGGACAATGGGTAGATTAGGTTTATTTAGTTAGGGTTTTTTTTATTTTGTGGGTTTGGGGCGGTGGGGGTTTGTTAGGCGGTGTTTGTTTTTATTTGTTTGCAAAAAGAGCTGTTAACTTTAGGGCAATGCCCTACAAAGGGCCCTTGGTAGTTTATTATAAATTAGGGTTTTTTATTTTGGGGTGGGTTGTTTGTTTTTTTAACGGGGTATTAGAATAGGAATAATTTTTATTATTTTGGATAATTTTTTTGTAATTTTTTTAATGGTAGTTTTTTTTATTTTTTGTAGTTTTAGTGTTTATTATTGTAATTGTAGTTTTAATTTTTTAGTAATCTTAGGTTTTTTTATTTTTAGTAATGTTAGGTTTTATTAGTTTAAGCTTAGGTTTTATTTTTATTTTACAGGTAAGATTGTATTTATTTTAACTAGGTAGTTAGTAAATAGTTATATTGTAGCTAGCTTAAGTTTTATTTTTATTTCACAGGTAAGTTTGTATTTATTTTTAAATAGGTAGTTAATAATTGTAACTTTAATTTAGGTCTATTTTAATTATGTTAAAGTTAGGGGGTGTTAGGTTTAGGGGTTAATAGTTTAATTTAAGTTGTTGCAATGTGAGGGCCGGCGGTTTAGGGGTTAATAGGTTTAGTTAGTGTTGGTGATGTTTGGGAATGGTGGTTTAGGGGTTAATAGGTTTAGTTAGTGTTGCCGATGTTTGAGAACTGTGGTTTAGGGGTTAATAGGTTTAGTTAGTATTGCCGATGTTTGGGAATGGCGGTTTTAGGGGTTAATAGGTTTATTTAGTGTTTCCGTTAGTGTCGGCGATGTTGGGGAACTGCGGTTTAAGGGTTAATAGGTTTAGTTAGTGTCGGCGATGTCGGAGAACTGGGGTTTAGGAGTTAATAGGTTTAGTTAGCTTCAGCGTTGTCGGGGAATTGCGGTTTAGGGGTTAATAGCTTTATTTAGTTAGTGTCGGCAATGTCAGGGAACTGCGGTTTAGATTAGAACAATAAAAAATTCTGAATATGAATAAAGAATGGATCTAAAAATTTGGAAACTGATTTATTCATTTTCGGAATTTTTCGTGATTTTAGTTATGGGGGCCTATCTATCAAGCTCCGTACGGAGCTTCAGGGCCCTGCAGGCTCGCAAGAAACACCAGTTATGAAGCAGCGGTCTAAAGACAGCTGCTCCATAACCCTGTCCGCCTGCTCTGATGAGGTGGACAGGAATCGCCGGAATTTAACCCGATCGAGTACAATCAGGTTGAATGACACCCCTCTGCTGGCCGCGAGTCTGCAGGGGGCGGCGTTGTACCAGCAGCTCACAAGAGCTGCTGGTGCAATGCTGAATACAGAGAGCGTATTTCTCTCCGCATTCAGCGATGTCTGTCGGACCTGATCCGCACTGTCGGATCAGGTCCGACAGACATTTCATAAATAGGCCTCATGGTACCGATTCGGAAATTCGGATTCATTTGAATCTCCAAATCAGCCAAAATTCAGCCAAAACAAAATTCAGCCAAAACTAATTGCACATGTCTAATCTCTGGTTAATTGTATAAATGTGCCCCAATTGCCCTCTATTTTTATTATAAATTAGCATCTTAACTTTTTTATAAAATAACTGCACAAAGCAGTTTTTAGGGGTTACAGTTATTGGATGTGAGATGTTACAAAAAAAAACGGTACTGAAAAGTGCCTTTACATTGCGGTCTATGGGGACTGTGTGTTTACTGTAAATTTATATGTATATGTATATGCTTATATTCATATATATTTATATGTTAATATGTGTATATACACATATAAACAAATAAATATATATATGTATATATTCATATATATTTTACATTTGCTGTCCATCGCTGCACAGCTTACTTCTTCACTGAACTAGGTTTTTTTGTAGTGTCTGTTGGCATGAGAATGAGGCTCCCATTGGAGCCTATGGAAGCACACTTTCATAATCGCAAAATTAACCTGCAATGCAAATGCGAGGTTGCGTTTGCATTGTGCTTAACTTGTAATACCAATGCACAATTGCATACGCCGTTACTACCGAGTGGATCGAAAATATTGCGCTCGCATAAGCGCAATTTTGCACTCCACTCATAATCTGGCCCTTAGAGGACAATTATGAAGCCAGCAGTAATCCCATTTCCATAGGAATCACTTCTACATTCACACAGAGGATGTATAGACACAAGGAGATACATTCACTAACAGCTTCTCCAGTCTCACCAATTACAATGTTTTTGCAACTGAGAATTTCAGGTAGTCAAAGAGGTACAGTTGTACTCCTAAATTAAATATGCTGTTGGTATTTAAAAGACACTTCCTGTAAAACACCCTAACTATGCTGTCATGATGCCATTCACAGTGTGATAGAGCTCACGTTTGATAAAAATCCATAACATCCATCATTTTGATTGGTTAATAATCTTATAACCAATCGTATTGTTTAAACCTACAAATAAGAGAAAAACCAGAAGTAGAACCAGAGTGTAGGTGAACCACAGAAGCAGGAACTATTGTAGAAGGGTTACACAGAACCATTGTAGAAAAAATGTGTTTTATTATGTCCTGATATTTAATTTAGGAATTACTGAAGGAGTATATTGATGTTGGTTCTTTTTAGACATGTCCTTTATTCAAAGGGACTTAGATAGGGCATGTAATTTTAAACAACTTTCCAATGTACTTTTATCATCAAATTTGCTTTGTTCTATCTGTATTCTTTGTTGAAAGCTAAACTTGGGTAGGCTCAAATTATTTTTTATTTATGGATACATAATTTTTACAAAAACAGGGGACTGCAATGGGCTCCAACATCGCCCTCATATAAGCCAACATTTTCATGAATAGCTTTGAGTTGGTACTTTGTGTACCCTCATGGCTTGTTCCAACTCTATGGTGCCTCCTGGTGGAGGTACATTGATGATGTGTTTGGCGTGTGGGGGGGTGACGTTGGTAGCCTATTGTCTTTTGTACAAGACCTAAATGATTCAGTCAGAGGACTAAAATTAACACTGTATATGAGTGAAGTTGGAGTTGAATATCTGGATACTTATGTATATCTTGAGGGTGGTTTTCTCAAAACAGATCTCCATACAAAAAATACAATGCCGCCCCCTGCAGACTCGCGGCCAATGGTGGTGTCAATCAACCCGATCGTACTTGATCGGGTTGATTTCCGGCGATGCCTGTCTGCCTGCTCAGAGCAGGCAGACAGGGTTATGGAGCAGCGGTCTTTGTGACCGCTGCTTCATAACTGCTGTTTCTGTCGAGCCTGCAGGCTCGCCAGAAACACGGAGCATCAAGCTCCATTCGGAGCTTGATAGATAGGCCCCCATGTCTTTGGCACTGTTGAGTCATGTATTAATAAATAACTATAATGCTCATGTATATCTATGATATAAGATGTGACTAGGAAATGAAATATGTACCAGTATATCAAATGAACTGATATACAGAATAAGTCAGATAGACATATATATTTTATTGATTGATACTACTAGTCCCTCATAAAAATGCAACTTTAGAGGCATCTTCTAAAAGGTTATGAGAAATATATCATGTTTGATATTGAGATGGTCAGACAAAGTGGCACTATATGGTCCCATGTGTATTGATCATGTATTTTGTTGATGCTGGAAATTATATAGTGTATTTGATAAACATTTTCTTTTAGATATTAAATTGTAGCAGTATTGATGGTGAGACTGCATTTCTGGCTGTCTGCTGCCATCTAGTGGTTTATGCAAGAATTACAACCAAAAGGGAATTATTGTATCAAATAACCATATGTTCCCAGTAAGCCAATCAAACGTTCAGCTGGAAGGGCCTATCACAGACAAACTTTGTTAAGGGCCTATCAAAAGACAGCACCATGGGGCGTAAAAATGTGTGGGGTGTATCACATGATATAACCTCATGCAAGGGGATAGAAATGGTCTTTGCTTGCTAAAATCTAGACTGATAACCTTGCTGCCATTTTTGAATACAGTCACTATAAGAAAAATTGGGCTACCTTTTCTTATCCATATTGCAAAATACCTCTCTTAATTTATGAGGTGAACTGGACTTATCTGAAAAATCTCAAACTTAAATTTGGTATCTGGTAACGTATAAAGGGTTGTTTCATGCTTTTATATTTAAATCAAAGGTATTCTATAGCTACCGTTTAATTAAAGCTGGTGATTTCAAAGGGCACTTTGTATTTTAAGTTCACGTTCATAATCCTGTGTAGTTTAGAACTAGTCATATTGATGCTAAGTAATCTTATTTGCTAGATAAAGGTCTTTTGTATTTCATATCTCTAAGTCAGGCTTATTATTGTATGTAAATCTCTCTGGTGTTTATTAAGTTATTTGAAGGCTATTGTGATATATTTTAAAACTTGTTTTATGGTGGCTAAATTAGGTTTTTTTTCAGCTCAGATAAATTGGCATATCAATTGGCTGTTAAAGTATTTTGTTATATTGTTTAACTAAGCATTGTTAAGCTATTAGTCCATATTCTGATATTTGGCGTGAACTAAGCTGAATAATTATAGACTGTGCTGGGATTCTTATGCATGGTGTTTATTGTAAGTAAGGTTCATTTTAGAGATATATTTTTATGTTCTGTGATATAGAATATTAAAACGGAATAAACATGTATAATTGATTCATAAGCTAGTCTCTACGTAATATATTTCAATGTGTTTATAAATTTTACTAATCTCAAGAATTTAGGAATAAATATTAATTTCAATTGAATATACATTTTAAGTGGAGGTTATTTTAAAGAATAATAATAAATAAATTATATTTATAACCTGGTATATACCAACATATTATTTTGAGGCACTGCTAGAAGATTATTATCTTTATCACATTGATATAACATATTTTGTAGTAAATAGAGATTATTGGGAAAAAAACATTACTAATATTTAAAAATCACTGTTAATATTTTAAAATATTTTTTTTTTCTTGTTGGTCAATATTGTATTAGCGTTTTAATTTAACCAAATACTAAGCCAAAATAATAATGTCTGTTACTAGAAGTGAATCAAATGAATCTATACTCAGTGTTGAAATATGTTCCCTAAAATTACACCTCACTCAGGGTGATGTCCTTAAGATGGACATTATAGGCCACATTAAAAAGAGGTGTAATATTGCGGGTGATTTAAATTATTATATGGATATGCTTACAATTAAGGCTAAAGATATTGCTATTGATAATGGAAAGTGGAATGAAAAAAGTGAATTGTTCCAAGTATTATTAAAAATTAATCAATGCAAAAATAAAAAAAACGGGATTAACTAATACTCAAATCCTGGCACCTTGTAATATGCATTATTGATGAAATGTCCACACTCCATATAGAAAAGGAATTGCAAATACAGGGGCTAGAAGATGATATTCGCTCATCACGCAAGTGCGAAGAGAGTTTAGAAATAGCCAAAAATGAAATTGTTACATTTAAATGAGACATGGCTGCCTTATAAGAGCATAACCAAGATTTAGTTGCCCAAATAGGTAATTTAAAAAGACAATCTCGCCATAATGAAACCCCTTCTATTAGCAATGAGAATAATGCAGATATTTTTAAATCCCTAAAGGAATTCATGAGAAATGGACTGCAGAACATTAGGGAATCAAATCGGGTCAAAAGTAAACTTCCCACATAGACAGTCACCTCATGTTATAAATTCAGGGAACTGCTATACTTCACAGCGGAGGGCAGTTCTAGTAGTGAGTCAGAGGGCAGAGCCAGCTACCCAGACAGCCCATATGATACTAATGCGTGTATGGGGTCTCCCCATAGTAAAAGTAGGGCAGATAGGGAATGCTCCAACCCTAACAAGAAGGTCCCTAGGAAGACCCAAGATGCGTCTAATAAGTTATATGACACCCCTAAAATAATTACTTTCTTAAATGGTACAGTACCTACATTTTCCAAAAGGGAACCAATTCTATAATTGACCACTTAGAAATTTATGAGAATGCTTTATCCATAATGAATGTTAATAGTGAGCAATCAAAAATTAATTTTCTGCTCTGGGTATTTGAAAGTGAACATCACCAATTCTTTGCTTCACTAAAGGATATAAATGTTCATTCCTAGAGTGAAACAAAATGACAGTGCAAAAAGGAGTTTGGTTTTTATCGCACGACCGTGGCTGCTAAAGCGGTTGTATACGGTTTGAAATGTGGCACATATCAAACCCCAATTAAATTCCTTTCTGCACTAAAAAGTGCATACAGTATGGCCGAAGATTACCCCAAATTTGAGAGCTCAGAATATGTGAATTTATTTTACGAAGCATTGTCCGCACACATCAAGCTTAATTTGGCTATAGATTTTGATGAGCACTGCTCATTGGACTGGTTGATCAAAGAGAGTACAAAGTTATACTCTATTCAGCAGTCCGGTGAACAGGGGGTTAAAAGGGAACCAAGGCCCAGCCCTAAAATTGTGGCAGAAACTAGGGTGTCACCTAGACCCCTAAACTCTAAAAAGAAAACTTATGCGGAAGTTGCCCGAGAAAACAGGATTTCCCCACAAAGTTTTAACTCTGCCCCTCCCCCATCAAGGGCCGAGGCACAGAGGTAATATACTCAAAATGGGGGGCATACCCAGATAAATAATTATCCCTAAAGAGATGAATACCCCTTGTAATTGGTACCCCCCCATAAAAATAAATACCAAAAGTGGCAAAAATACTCTCAGGGTAAACAGACACCTCAAGTAAATAGTCCTCCCCAAGACATTAATGCTGAACAAGTTGAAACCCCAAAGACAACCACGTCAAAATAGGAACAATAGCTATGATTCTGAGGGATCCCAAGAATCCAGGAATCAATACCCTGGGATATCAAAAAATTGGTCCATGAACTCTGTCATCTCTACGTTACACCTAGACAAATACCACTTTACTCTTAATAAACGTTCTGAAGACTACCACTCTATTTCCTTTATATAGGAGGAATATACCTACCAGAACCGATCTTTGCCTAGTGATTAAATTGCCTATTTAGCATAAAGTAATTAATCTACTTGTGATTGCCATACCAGTTAATGTCTAATATTCTTATGTATTGAATTTTGACTTTCCAATTTACCAGTATACGGTAACCATTGTCATAGTTATACACTCTGTAATGTTTTGCAATATTTAATAAAACATTTACAAAAAAAAATAAAAAAAAATTGGTCCATGGGTAAAAACTTAGTACACAAGTAAGTCAATTATGTACACTAATAAGTCAATTATGTACATAATATGAGTCAAGCTTTGATGGCTCAGCACCCTAATAATCTTTTTTTAGGGGTACAGCCAGTGGCCAGCAGTGGGCCACAGGCACAGTCATAAATACTGCGGTATTACCTGAGAGAGAGGGGAGAGATATACCAAACAAAATTATCAATGTCAATAATTATACTAATCATGTTCTCTCCTTGCAGCCAAGAAACGGACGATTTAGCTGTGATGACGAGCAACCTCAGCCTGGAAGCTCTAACAAACCTCTTCCTTTGCAGTTTTCTCCTAACCTTATTCCCACAGATGCAGTAAACAGGAACCCTGTCGACCCTATTACAGAGGAAAGGACTGGTAAGAATGAAAATTCTTCTGCATCAGGTAACGTGGTGGATTTAGATAAAACATGGTGAAGCCTACAATTGTGTAGGCTTGAAAATTTTATGTGTGATATGGTAGAAACTGCAGGAAGATATTATGTATGTGCTGAACTCCAGGATTGCTAACTGTCAGGGTTTTTTCCCTGCTTTGTTTGCCATGTGCTGCTGGCAGCCATTTTACTCAACTCTCTTGCTGACTCTGGTGCATAGTGCGTGATGCTGCTCATTTCCTGCACTTCCTTTTATGGCCAGACTGGTGTACATCATCCGTGTGAGACAGGATGCAGTCTCAGAATTGTGATGTCATCAATTATTATTTAAAGGGTCTCTGTTCAGTATGCTTTGCCCTTGCATTGTCTCAGATCTGTTTGTGAGAGCTCCTGTGTATTACCTGGCTGTCTGATGTCCTACCTGGTTCCTGATCCCTGGCATGTTCCTGACTCTGCTGTTCTCCTTGTTCCTGATTCCGGCTCGTCTGACTACTCGCTTTGGCTCCTGACTCGGCTCGTCTGACTACCAGCTCTGGTTTTGATTCCTGGCTTGTTATTTGACTTGTGGACTTTTTATTATTTTTTGCTATTAATAAAGGTGTGATTATTTTTGCACTTCTTGTCCCAGTCTGATTCCTGGCATCCTGACATTACGCAAGGGCCATGAATCCTGATGGTGCTAATTATCCACCTTTACCTGCCATAATTTCCAGGATGGATGAACAGGATCACCGTTTGGATCAATTTGCACTAGCCTTGCAAACCCTGCTTACTCGCACTGCACATTTGGACCAAACTGTCCCACAAGTTATGGCTGCTATGGAGGCGATCCTAATCAGTGCAGAGGGTTTTTGAACCAGGTGGCCATTTATTTTGAGATGTTACTTCAGGCGTTTCCCTCTGACAGAGCTAAGGTGGGATTTCTCATCTCGTTACTCTCTGACACAGCTCTTGCCTGGGCTAATCCCCTGTGGGAGACTAATAAGCCTGTGATTTCAAATTACCCTGAATTTGTGGCCTCCTTTCGAAGGGTATTTGATGTTCCGACTCGCTCCTCCTCTGCTGCTAAACGACTCATGTCCATTCAGCAAGGTACAAGATCGGTTGCTCAGTATGCCATTGAGTTCCGTACGCTTGTCACAGAGGTAGGTTGGAACAATGAAGCCCTTGTTGCCGCCTTCTGTCATGGGCCCTCTGATGCGATTAAAGACAAAGTTGCTGCCAGAGATTTACCAGAGGATCTCGAGGTATTGGTGTCTTTTTTGATCCTAATTGATATCAGACTCAGAGAGAGGCCCTCTTTCAAGGAGCGCTTCCGGAAGCCTCCTTTTCTGTTGTCTCCTACGTGTTCATTCCCACCCATGCCTTCCTCTCCTCCCATGCCTCCTGGTCCCGAGTCACCAGGTACTGCTGAGCCGATGCAGTTGGGATTCAAGTGTCTCTCTGCGGCGGAGAGCACCTTTAGGAGGAGGGAGGGGCTCTGCCTCTATTGTGGGTTACAGGGCCACCTTTTGAAGTCTTGTCCTACATGGCCAGGAAACGCTTACACCTAAGGTCCTGTTGGGGGCAGACCGTGGGTGGTTTATCCTCATCCCCGGAGAAACCTTATGGTCACGGTTGTCCTTTCCTGGGTGGACTCCTCCATAGTCACCCAGGCTCTTGTTGACTCCAGTGCTGTGGCTATTTCATTGACAGTATCAAAGCACTCCATTCCTGTTTTGCCTCGGTCTGTTCCGCTTGCTATTGAGGCCATTGATGGCAGGCCCCTTCAGAATGTACTTGTTACTCACGAAACTGCTCTGTTAACCATGGATGTTGGGGCTCTCCATTTTGAAACCCTCCAGTTCCAGGTGATAAACTCTCTGCATTTTCCAGTTGTTCTGGGTTATCCCTGGCTCCAAAAGCACAATCCCAGTCTCGACTGGCGCAGGTCCAAAATTTTTTTGTGGTCTCCGCAATGTATTTCCACTTGTTTTTGGAAACCAGTTAGTCTTGTGCACTTCTTTGGTATCTCAATTGCCAGAGGAGTACTGACAGTTGCTAGATATTTTTGACAAGGTGCGTGCTGGTACGTTGCCTCCTCACCGTTCTTATGATTGTGCCATAGACCTGCAACCCGGAGCCATTCCTCCTCGGGGCCGGGTTTACCCTCTGTCTGTTGCAGAGAATTGTGCTGGAGGAGCATCTCCGGCAATTCCGTTCCACGTGGGTGCAGATTCAGGATTGCCTTCATCGTTCTATGCAGTGCCAAAAGTTCCAGGTTGATCGTAGGTGTCTGCCCATGCCTTCCTACCAGGTTGGTGAGAGAGTTTGGCTGTCCTCCCGCAACTTGTACCTTCATGTGCCTTCCAATAAACTGACTCCCCGTTATGTTGGTCCTTTTCGAATACTCTGACGGGCCTAAGCTCTTGACCTGCAATGCACATCTCCAATGTTTTTCATGTCTCCCTCTTGAAACCATTAGTTTGTAATCGGTTTACTACTGTGTTGCCTCATCCCCGTCCTATCTTTGTTGACAACCATGAGGAGTATGAGGTCAGCAGCATTATTGACTCTCGTATGTCCAGGGGCCGCGTACAGTATTTGGTACACTGGAGGGGCTACGGTCCGGAGGAGTGTTCATGGGTTCCCTCCTCTGATGTTCATGCTCCTGCCCTCCTCTGTGCCTTCCATGCCCATTTCCCCAATAAGCCTTTTGTCCTCCAGTGGGGGAGGGGTCATTGAGGGGAGGGTACTGTCAGGGTTTTTTCCCCTGCTTTGTTTGCCATGTGCTGCTGGCAGCAATTTTACTCACCTCTCTTGCTGACTCTGGTGCATACTGTGTGATGCTGCTCATTTCCTGCACTTCCTTTTATGGCCAGACTGGTGTACATTATTCGTGTGAGACAGGATGCAGTCTCAGAATTGTGATGTCATCACTAATTATTAAAAGGGCCTCTGTTCAGTATGCTTTGCCCTTGCGTTGTCTCAGATTTGTTTGTTAGAGCTCCTGTGTATTACCTGGCTGTCTGACGTCCCTCCTGGTTCCTGAATGTCAGGGTGCCAGGAATCAGACTGAGACGAGAAGTGCAAAAATAATCACACCTTTATTAATAGCAAAAAATAATAAAAAGTCCACAAGCCAAATAACAAGCCAGGAATCAAAACCGGAGCTGGTAGTCAGATGAGCCGAGTCAGGAGCCAAAGCGAATAGTCAGACGAGCCGGAATCAGGAAAACAGCAGAGTCAGGAACAAGCCAGGGATCAGGAACCAGGAAGGACGTCAGGCAGCCAGGTAATACACAGGAACTCTCACAAACAGGTCTCAGACAACGCAAAGGCAAAGCATAATGATAATAAATGATGACATCACAATTCTGAGACTGCATCCTGTCTCACATTGATGATGCACAGCAGTTTGGCCATAAAAGGAAGTGCAGGAATTGAGCAGCATCCCCCACAATACACCATAGTAAGGAAGAGAGGTGAGTAAAATGGCTGCCAGCACCACATGGCAAACACAACAGGGAAAAAACCCTGACAGTACCCTCCCCTCAACGACCCCTCCGCCGCGGGAGGACAAAAGGCTTATTGGGGAAACAGGCATGGAAGGCACGGAGGAGGGCGGGAGCATGAACATCAGAGGAGGGAACCCAAGAACGCTCCTCCAGACCGTAGCCTCTCCAGTGAACCAAATACTGTACACGGCCCCTGGACATACGAGAGTCAATAATGCTGCTGACCTCATACTCCTCATGCTTGTCAACAAAGATAGGATGGTGATGAGGCAACACAGTGGTAAACTGATTACAAACCAATGGTTTCAAGAGGGAGACATGAAAAACATTGGAGATGCGCATAGCAGGAGGAAGGTCAAGAGCGAAGGCCACAGGATTAACCCGTTGGAGTATTCGAAAAGCACCAACATAACGGGGAGCCAATTTATTGGAAGGAACACGAAGGTTCAAGTTGCAGGAGGACAGCCAAACTCTCTCACCAACCTGGTAGGAAGGTGTGTGCAGACGCCTACGATCAGCCTGGAACTTTTGGCGCTGCATAGAATGATGAAGGCAATCCTGAATCTGCACCCATGTGGAACGGAGTTCCCGGAGATGCTCCTCCAAAGCAGGAATACCCTGAGACATGAATGAATCGGGCAACAATGATGGTTGAAACCCATAATTCGCCATGAATGGGGATATCTTGGAGGAAGAATTAATAGCACTATTACGAGCAAACTCTGCCCCAGGTAACAGTTCAGACCAATTATTGTGGTGATCTGAGACATAGCAACGGAGGAACTGTTCCAGAGCTTGATTAGACCGCAGCCCCATTGGATTGAGGGTGATATGCCGAGGAGAAGGAAAGCTGGATCCCCATTTGAGCACAAAAGGAACACCAAAATCTGGAGACAAACTGGCTACCCAGGTCCGACACTATCTCTTTGGGTAACCCATGTAAACGGAAGACCTCCCGGGCAAAAATTGAAGTAAGCTCCAGAGCGGTAGGCAGCTTAATCAAGGGAATGCAATGTGACATTTTAGAAAAACGGTCAACCACCATAAGGATAACAGTATTGCCATTGGAAACAGGGAGCTCGACAATGAAGTCCATGGAAAGATGTGTCCAAGGACACTCACCATTAGCAATAGGTTGAAGAAGACCCACAGGAAGATGTCGAGGAGTCTTATTCTGTGCACAAACTGTGCAGGAGGCAATATACGCAGCAACATCAGAACAAAGACCTGGCCACCAGAATTGTCGAGTGACAGACCAAATCATTTGGTTCTTGCCTGGGTGACCTGTGGCTTTAGGATAGTGGTAAGTGTGCAAAAGTTTAGTTCTAAGATTCTCAGGAACAAAACACTAGGTTTCTCAGGAGGTGCATTGGTTTGTGCAGCCGGGATCTCCTCCCCCAGGGGAAAAGTCAAATTATTACGTATGGTAGACAAAATATGGTCAGGAGGTATAACAGGAGTAGGTACAGACTCCTCTTTGGACAGAGGCGAAAATTGTCGAGAGAGGGCATCAGCCCTAACATTCTTACTACCAGGCAGGTAAGAGACCACATAATTAAACTGAGACAAAAATAGCGCCCATCTGGCCTGTCGAGGCGACAAACGTTTTGCTTCAGATAGATAAGTTAAATTCTTGTGATCAGTAAGAATGAGCACTGGCATGCTAGTACCCTCGAGAAGATGCCTCCATTCCTTAAGTGCCAAAATTATGGTCAGTAATTCCCTGTCGCCAATTTCGTAATTGTACTCCGCTGGAGACAATTTCTTAGAGAAGAAACCACACGGATGCAAGGAACCGTCAGGTGTAGGACGTTGAGACAAGAGGGCACCTACTCCAGTCTCAGATGCATCGACCTCAAGAACGAAAGGCAGGACAGGGTTAGGATGAGCCAGAACTGGAGCGGCAGCAAAGGCAGTCTTAAGACTATCAAAGGCCTTAATGGCAGTAGGTGACCAATGGAGTGGATCATTCTCTTTACGGGTCATGTCTGTGATAGGTTTGACCAAGGAAGAAAAGTTTTTAATAAACTTTCTATAGTAATTGGCGAACCCCAAAAAACGTTGAATAGACCGAAGACCAACTGGGCGAGGCCACTGCAGAACTGCAGATAACATTTCTCGAGTTTACAAAACAGGCCGTTTTCACATAGTCTCTGAAGAACCCGTGTAACATCAGAACGATGAGCCTCAAGTGTGGGTGAGTGTATGAGGATATCGTCTAAGTACACCACAACACACTGTTGCAACATATCTCGTAGGACATCATTAAAAAATTCCTGAAAAACAGCAGGAGCATTACATAGGCCAAAGGGCATTACAAGATACTCATAATGCCCGATCCTGGTGTTAAATGCTGTTTTCCATTCGTGGGCCTCCTTAATCATAACGAGATTGTACGCTCCTCTCAAATCAAGTTTAGTAAAGATCATAGCTCCCTTGAGGCAGTCAAAGAGTATCGTAATAAGCGGAATAGGGTAAGCATTCTTAATGGTAAGACGATTAAGACCCCTATAATCGATACATGGTCTTAACTCGCCACCTTTTTTCTTCACAAAGAAGAAGCCAGGCCCTGCAGGAGAGCAGGGTTTGCGGATAATCCCCCATGACAGAACATCGGCAACATACTCCTCCATAGCACAATTCTCTGTAACAGAGAGGGTACACCCGGCCCCGAGGAGGAATTGCTCCGGTTTGCAAGTCTATGGCACAATCGTAGGACCGGTGAGGAGGCAACGTACCGGCACACACTTTGTCAAACACATCTAGGAACTCTCGGTACTCCTCTGGAAATTGAGAAACCGAAGAAGTACACAAGACTTTAACTGGTTTCCGAAGACAAGAGGAAATACATTGCGGGGACCACGACAAAATTTCGGACCTGCACCAGTCGAGACTGGGATTGTGCTTTTGGAGCCAGGGATAACCCAGAACAACCGGAAAATGCGGAGAGTTTATCACCTGAAACTGGAGGGTTTCAAAATGGAGAGCCCCAACAGCCATGGACAACGGAGCAGTTTCGTGAGTAACGAGTGCGGGCTAAAGGGGCCTGCCATCAATGGCCTCAATAGCAAGTGGAACGGACCGAGGCAAAACAGGAATGGAGTGCTTTGATACAAAAGCACTGTCAATGAAATAGCCCGCAGCACCGGAGTCAACAAGAGCCTGGGTGACTATGGAGGAGTCCACCCAGGAAAGGACAACTGTGACCAAAGGTTTCTCATTAAGCAGTTCCGGGGACGAGGATAAACCACCCAAGGTCTGCCCCCAACAGGACCTTAGGTGTGAGCGTTTCCCGGCCGTGTAGGACAAGACTTCAAAAGGTGCCCTGTAACCCACAATAGAGGCAGAGTCCCTCCCTCCTCCTAAAGGCCCTCTCCACTGTGGAGAGGCGCGTGAATCCCAGCTGCATTGACTCAGCAATACCTGGTGACTCGGGACCAGGAGGTATGGGAGGAGAGGGAGATATGGGTGGGAATAAACACGTAGGAGACAACGGAACAAGGCTTCCGCAAGTGCTCCTTGAAAGAGGGCCTCTCTCTGAGTCTGATGTCAATTAGGATCAAAAAAGACACCAATGCCTCGAGATCCTCTGGTAAATCTCTGGCAGCAACTTCGTCTTTAATCGCATCAGAGAGCCCATGAAAGAAGGCGGCAACAAGGGCTTCATTGTTCCAACCTACTTTTGCGGCAAGCGTACGGAACTCAATAGCATACTGAGCAACAGATCTTGTACCTTGCTGAATGGACATGAGCCATAACATCAAATACCCTTCGAAAGGAGGCCACAAATTCAGGGTAATTTGAAATCACAGGTTTATTAGTCTCCCACAAGGGATTAGCCCAGGCAAGAGCTATGTCAGAGAGTAACGAGATGAGAAATCCCACCTTAGCTCTGTCAGAGGGAAACGCCTGAGGTAACATCTCAAAGTAAATGCCCACCTGGTTCAAAAACCCTCTGCACTGAATAGGATCGCTTCCATATCGCTGAGGTAAAGGTGCAGAACCGGACATGCTCCTGGTAGGCATAGGTGCAGCAGCGGAAACAGGAGCAGCCATAACTTGCGGGACACTTTGGTCCAAATGTGCAGTGCGAGTCAGCAGCGTTTGCAGGGCTAGTGCAAATTGATCCAAGTGGTGATCCTGTACATCCATCCTGGAAATGATGGCAGGTAAAGGTGGATTATTAGCATTATCAGGATTCATGGCCTTTGCGTAATGTCAGGGTGCCAGGAATCAGACTGAGACGAGAAGTGCAAAAATAATCACACCTTTATTAATAGCAAAAAATAATAAAAAGTCCACAAGTCAAATAACAAGCCAGGAATCAAAACCAGAGCTGGTAGTCAGGAGCCAAAGCGAATAGTCAGACGAGCCTGAATCAGGAACAAGGAAAACAGCAGAGTCAGGAACAAGCCAGGGATCAGGAACCAGGAAGGATGTCAGGCAGCCAGGGAATACACAGGAACTCTAACAATTAAATAATAAGTGATGACATCACAATTCTGAGACTGCATCCTGTCTCACATGGATGATGCACAGCAGTTTGGCCATAAAAGGAAGTGCAGGAATTGAGCAGCATCACCCACAATGCACCATAGTCAGGAAGAGAGGTGAGTAAAATGGCTGCCAGCAGCACATGGCAAACACAACAGGGAAAAAACCCTGACACTGATCCCTGGCTTGTTCCTGACTCTGCTGTTCTCCTTGGTCCTGATTGTGGCTCGTCTGTCTATTCACTTTGGCTCCTGACTCGGCTCATCTGACTACCAGCTCTGGTTTTGATTCCTGGCTTGTTATTTGACTTGTGGACTTTTTATTATTTTTTTGCAATTAATAAAGGTGTGATTATTTTTGCACTTCTTGTCTCAGTCTGATTCCTGGCATCCTGACACTAACTCTATCATGGACTTAATTAATACTGGATCTCAGGCAACTATTTCATCCCACAGGTACTACACACAGCTAAATGAGCTAACACCCCACAAACCTAAACTAAAAGAATTTGATGGTTCACTAATAGGTGTTGGGGGTGACTCTCTCAAAGTCTACGGTACAGCATGGTTAAAGCTAAGACTGGGGAACAGGGTAATAAGACACCCTGTCATTATAGTGGATCTGCCAACTGATCGTTTAATAATTGGTAGTGATCTCCTGAAAAGATTAAGTACCTTAATTGATTGCATAAATAATGTAATTTGGTCACAATTAAAAAGGCCTATTAATTATAAGTGGTCCAGTATATCTCGCACCAGACATAACTGTCACGTGGTGGAAGAGAAACCAGATGCTGTGGAGATTCATTTCAGGAATAACTCTGTACCTGAAATCACTATCCTACAAATAGATGATCAGACTCCCTTAAGCGGCTCTAATGGTAATACTTTTAAAATTTCGCCTAGAAAGATAGCAAATATTTCCTTAGACGGCGATGTATTAACCATATCTCTCCACAAGGGGGATGCTAAGTCCCCTAAAGGGAGATATCATTTACAATTCCTCGCAGAAATTAAGAAAGTTAAAGAGGATCTATTTATCCCTATGCAAGTATACTTGGGAAAACCTTGGGAAAACCAAGTATGCCAAAATGAGCTTAAAACAGGAAGCTAGCTATATAAGCGAAGGCTTATTAACACAGATCGCTGACCCTAAGGTGATTAAATATCTTTCTCCCCAAGACCACTGTGTCCATGGCCTGGATGACAGCTCAGAAAGCTATAACATCACAGCTAAATGTTTATTAACTATCTCCATAGGTAATACCTCAGTGAAGCACCTGGTTTTAGTTTTAAATACTCCCCATAATCAAATATACATTGGAAATGTTCTCTTACATAGATATGCCATGCAAATAGATTTGATTAACCTTTGCCTCTAGAGCAGGTTAAAGGGGGACCCTGAAGTGTTTCAGGATGAAAACGCAGCCCTGAAATCAAACCAGCAAATACCATATGCTGTGAATATGCAGGTGTCTAACGATGCTGTAATTCCTGCTGGGGATGATAATTTCCTCTTATCCTTACAGGTAAAAAGGGGTCAGAAATTAAAAACTTCTGAAACACTAATTTGCCTCTCCCATAGAATGCAAAATCTGGGTATAACAATGGCCCATACTCATATGGTAAATATTGGAACTAATCCAATACATGTTATTGTACATAACATGACCCCACAGGATATAACCTTGTCCAAGGGAGCCACCATAGGATATGCTCTAGAATCCAGTTACTATACTTTTGGATTCCAGAATAATGTAATTGGGCTAATACCTGAAGAATACTTAACTAAAGAACAATTAATAGAACAATCCTTTGCATCTATGCCAGAGTGATTGTTTACAATTCAGTCTATTTATCCCTTCAGCTCAGAGGAAGGCATCTGTAAAATTGAAGAAGCCTCCCTAGTATTTGATCAGCCGATCAAAGAACAAGAATACCCCTACCCAGAATCATGGGGGCAATATAAATTATAATCAAGGGGATCTCACCTCTAGGTTGGAAGAAGCCTATGAGATAGGATAGCCTGAAATCTTTCCTGGATTTCAGCAAATAGATGAAGATCAAATCCCCTTAGCTAATGGCTGTTCCAGTGATGATGAACGCCGACAGCTTACGAGAACTCCTGATGGAGTTTAAGGATATTTTTGCTACGGAGTCTTATGACTGTGGGACTACAGACTTGCACATTGCAAGAATCCAAACAGATCCCAAAGCACCACCTGTCTCTGTTAAACAATACAGACTTCCTTTAGCTTCATATAGTTCTCTTGCAGAAATCATAAGGAACCTGGAAGAAAGAGGAATCATCAGACAGGTGCACAGCTCTTATAACAATCCTATCCTAGGTGTTCTTAAGCCAAAGGGACAATGGCGTTTGTGTGCTAACTTAAGACAGCTAAACAAACAAGTGTACATGTCTGGCTGGCCTGTGCCATACATTGACCAGTGCCTAGCGCAGATGCAGGGATCCAAAATATTCACTGCCATTGATTGTGCACAGGGATATTGGACCATAAAGGTACATAAGGAGGACCAATATTAGCTTGCATTCTAATTCCAATAATGCAAGCAAAACTTTATCCCCAGTAGAAATAAAATTTAGCGATT
Organism: Bombina bombina; assembly: GCF_027579735.1. Classification (NCBI taxonomy): domain Eukaryota; kingdom Metazoa; phylum Chordata; class Amphibia; order Anura; family Bombinatoridae; genus Bombina; species Bombina bombina. The sequence continues at coordinate 1,180,276,636 of NC_069499.1, read as the reverse complement.
GCAAAAAAAACCTCTTATCTACTGTATGAGCTCTACAAAATTTCCACAGCTATATACAGGGTGAGAAAATTATTGTAGAAAAAGCCCACCAGCCTTTGCTATATCTGCAAAGTGAGAGAATAAGAGATGGGAACCTGTCTAATAGCCGCATAGCATCTTGGACTCTTTCCTTATGAGGCTGGCCTTTAGAAATTTGCTACACACAAAACAAAAAGAATACGGTTGCACATGAGCTTGCTGAGCTCCATGACTGTACTGCTAAGGATCATGGGAAAGAGTTTTTAGAAGATGATTTCCTGGAGGAACAATTGCTTTCCCCATATAAAATATACAATGAGGACCATTGTCAAACATTACCTTGGGTATATGTTGATGGTTGTTCTTACCATGCCACTATTGAAAATGAGCCCAGATTAGTCACTGGCATTGGTATAACTTGGGCCAATGGATTCCCAAATATTTCTGTAGGTTTCAACATTGGACCAAGATCCAGTCAAGTTGCAGAACTCACTGCTGTTCTAAAAACCATTGAGATGGCTATTGAACAAGGTATTCATGAATTTGTGATCATAACCGACTCAAATTATGTGCGTGACAGTTTTGTTGAATACATGCCAACTTGGAAAATAAATGGCATGCAGAAAACTAACAACAAACCAGTCAAACATGACAAGTTGTTCTGCGAGATTGATAATCTAGTGGTATCCAATGGGTTAACCGTACATTGGAAGAAGACCAAGGGTCATTCCAGGATTATAGGTCCTGATAAGGAAGGCAATGATCTAGCGGATTCATTAGCCAAACAAGGAGCCATAACTGGAGAACTCCTTAATATCGACCACTTAATGGGTGCAATTCAGGTAGAAACCATTACCAGAAACCAAGCTAAACAACAGAGTGAGCCTAACCTGGTACAATGGAGTCAGGATTCTCCTAGTGAGGACCTGATCACTGGTCAAAAGGAAGACCCCATTGTAGGCATCTTCTATAGACACATAGAAGATCCTGAAAGCAACCCCATTTCACAAGAGGATGGTATTGGCAAGGAAGATCTTAGAATTTTAATGAAGTCCAGATCACAATTTAAGTTAGAGGATTCTTTGTTAATTACAACCTCCAAAACTGGTATCCAGCAATGGGTGGTACCTACTCAGTTCAGAGGTCTCATGGTTCAACATGCCCATGATGCTCCCACATCCGGCCATCGTGGTGCCAAATTAACGTATGAGATATTACGTGACTACGCCTTTTCGCCGCATATGTTGACTGATGTTCAAACCTACTGTCAAGGTTATCTAATCTGTCCACAGTTCCAACCCACTGCGCTAATGCATAGACCGCCATCGCAGAAAAGGGGGATGGTAATGCCATGGTCAGATATACAAATTGATTTCATTGGTCCAGTAACTAGGTCATCAAGAGGTACAGGTACATGTTAACAGTGACATGCCTATTCACTAAATGGGTAGAGTGCATCAGTGAACCTAACAATAATGCGGAAACAGGCGCAGCCTTGCACATCAACCACGTGTTTTCCAGATTTGGTTTACCCCAGCGAATCGAATCCGATCGGGGAACCCACTTCACTAGCAAAGTGGGGGTCCATCCGATAAAAATCGTCGCCCGCAAAAGTCGGCGACGCCAAGAATTGCGCGGGTTTGGTATCCTATATACGGAGTAAGCTAGAAGTTACGCGCGTAGATTTCTGGCGTCGCCCGTAGTTTTTTGGCCCATAGACTGACATACAAAACACGCGCAATTTGCTATCCAATATACGGCGCAAGGACTTACGCGCGCAGATTTCTCAAAATCTACTCCATTCTCAGCTCGCCACAAATTGAAGGCGCAGGAACCCTTGCACTGACTTAGAAACCAACGTAACTCTCAGAAGGCATAACAAATGCATGCCTAACAATATACATAGCAGCAGCTTGTTCACAAATAGTTAACATCTTAAAAGCATTTATTATTCCTGCCCCTGCAAGTGTGTCAAACCAATCACAAACAGCACAACCTCTCACCTGCAGCCTTAAAACACCTGCAAATGCACACCCTCATTAGCCACCATGTTTCCCTTGCAGTATATTGCATTTAGAGTGAGACAGCGTCGTGGGGCACAAGGGGTGCTGGAACCCCTACAAGCCCCTGTTTTGGATGGTATCCCTGCTGCTGAGGTCCCTGGTCATGGTGCTGTAGCTGTCCCTGCTCCAGCTGCTGCTGCTGCCCTCCCTGCTCCTCCTGCTGTTGTCCCTGTTCCTGGTGCTCCCCATGCTGCTGTTGCTGCAGCTGCCCATAGGCCAGCAGGGCCTATAAGACGAAGGCATCAGCAGAGGGGAAGAGCACCAAGGGTACACAGGGTTAGGGTCACCCTGTTTGGGATGACAGAAGTGGAGGTCAGGGAAAAATATCGCTTGACATCTGCAAGCCTCATTAACCTATATGAGGTGTTGAAGGATGATATTGACCCTCAAGCGTATAGGAACCGAGCTCTGACTGGTATGCAGAAGCTGTTGTGTGTTGTACACTTCCTGGCAACTGGCTCATACCAGTCAACAGAGGGGCTTGTGTCTGGCCTAGCGCAGTCTACCTTCTCCAGGATTCTAGGGGAGGTTCTGACTGCTCTAGATAACCAGACACAACGATACATTCATTTCCCCCATACCCCCCAGGAATGGAACCGTCTTAAACAAGGCTTCTATCGACTGGGGGGTATTCCTAATGTCATGGGGGCAATTGATTGCACACATGTGCGTATTGTGGCCCCACATGAGGAGACAATCCTCTATATTAACAGGAAAGGGTTTCACTCATTGAATTGCCAGATGGTCTGCGATACCAATCTGAAATTCTTACATGTGTATGCAGGCTTCCCAGGGAGTGCACATGATTCCTACATCCTGCGCCAGACCTCCTTATTCAATATGTTTGAAAATTGAACACTTTCGGGAGGATGGCTGCTTGGTGAGTACCTTCATTCTGTCTGTATATTTCTAATAAAGGGACACTAAACACATATTTTCATCTCATGTTTCAGATAGAGAATACAATGTTAAACAGCATTACAATTCACTTCTATTATATCATTGTATTCATTCTTTATATATCTTATTTTTTTAAAATTCTAATTCACATATATGAGCCAATCATATGAGGCTTCTATGTGCAGCCACCAATCAGCAGCTATTGAGCATATCTAATATGCTTGTCATCAAAAGTTATCTATAGAATGGATAAAATGATCTAATCTAAGTTAATTATCAAGCTGCTAACAATTGCAGGTTCTTATTAAATGGACAGTCTAGTATAAATTGCACTTCCATTATTCAGATAGGCCTTTTAATTTTAATAAATTATCCGGATTACTTCCATTAATGTTTTTATTAAATCTATCTTTTATATGCGATTCCTGTTGTGTCCCTTTAAAGCACATGATGTACCTGTAGTAATCCAAACACATATGTTACATGACAGGTGACGCAGGGTACGGCTGCAGACCATGGCTATTAACCCCCTTGGTGCACCCCATTACAGAGCCACAACTCAGGTACCAGGAGGCACACATAAGAACAAGGAATGTCATTGAAAGGAGCTTTGGCCTATTAAAAACCAGGTTCAGGTGTCTGGATGTTACAGGCGGAGCACTACAGTATAACCCCAACAGTGTGTTCCATTGTCAATGCTTGCTGTATTCTACACAACATTGCTGTGGACACACGTTTGTTGGGGGACATTGACCCAGAGCAGCAGCAGCAGCTGGTTCCTGTACCTGAGGATTTGGACAGGGGGACACTGAGGGGGAATGAAGTGAGGGATTATGTCATCCGGGAATACTTCACCTGTAAGTTACTTATTCATAAGTACAGTAAACCGTAACATTCACATGTATTATGATGTTTGACAGTACCTCACCAACCATTGCATGTGTATATATCATGTCTTGCAGAATTTCAAACTTTGGATTTCCACTGCATGTAAGTGAAACTACTACATCCCAACCCCCTTCCCTTAAAGGGACACTATACCCAAACATATTGTTTCATGATTAAGGATAGAGAAGATAATTTGTAAAAACCTTATAATTTAAATCAATTACCTATTTTCATTTATTCTTTAGATATACTTTAATGAAGACATAGCAATGCACACAGTGAAAAAATCGCAGGAGGCATCTATATACAGCTACTACTCATCAGCTACCAAGCATATCTCGATATGCTTTTCAGCAAAGAATATCAATAGAATGAAGCAACATAAATAATAGAAGGAAATTATTCAGTTTTTTTGGAATTATCTTCTCTTTCAAAATCATGAATGAAAAAAAATAGCTTTCATGTCCTTTTAACAACCCTAATTACTGTATATTTCTCATTTGTTTCATTCATGTTTAGTTCACTATCATTAAGAATGAGGATAATGGATATCTATACCTTATGTTCACACCTTCTTTAAATACATTATTAGTTATATATACCAACGTGTCAATTTATATTGGATGTGAGAAACCTTGATGTACATCTTAGAAGTGAATATTACTATATGTACCGTTGAGACACAACCATGTGATGTTGTTTATTGAGCAGGAATATGTCAGAAACATTAGAATAATACCTTTTGGGTCCATTTCAACACAGGTATTATTATATGTTTTACCAATATTACTGTACTAAAACACACCTCACATGGATGTGGATGACAATTAGATGGTAAATAACAGAGGACAAGATTTTTGATGAAATAGAATAATATTTATTTTCTTTTAGGCCTCTTAGATGAGGGGCCTGGAGTGGGTCTTCTGCCTCTCCTGGGTTGTGTGGATCCAGTAGGAGTGCTGGTCACAGACGAGATGCTTGATGCGATGTCCTGCTGGTGGGTGAAATGCTCCACCAAAACACCCAACAGTTGGTTCTGTTCCCTCCATCTGTGGTCACTCTGTATTTGCATGTCCGATATGACTCGCAGCATTTGGGATTGGTTTTGGACCATAGCTGTTACAGATGCTGACATGTCCCTTTGCAGCTCTATTGATCTCTGTTGTAAACGCTGTTGGCTCCTATGGAACCTGCGTTGGTCCCTCTGCATTCTTTCACACGTTGCCGTTAGACTCTCACATGTCAATGTTTGCCTCCTCTGTAGGGAGATGTATTCCTCACCCATGGCAGAACTCAATGGATCCATGGGCTCTTGACCAGCAGGGACAATAGGCACTGGTTCCATTTCTTGATCCTCAGCTGGAGGTGCAGGCACAGGAATCTCAGCTGGAGGTGCAGGAACAAAAAGCTCAGCTGGAGGTGCAGGAACAAAAAGCTCAGCTGGAGGTGCAGGAACAGAAATCTCAGCTGGAGGTGCAGCCACAGGAATATGAGCTGGACGTGCAGGAACAGAAATCTCAGCTGGAGGTGCAGGAACAAAAAGCTCAGCTGGAGGTGCAGGAACAGAAATCTCAGCTGGAGGTGCAGCCACAGGAATATGAGCTGGACGTGCAGGAACAGAAATCTCAGCTGGAGGTGCAGGAACAAAAAGCTCAGCTGGAGGTGCAGGAACAGAAATCTCAGCTGGAGGTGCAGCCACAGGAATATGAGCTGGACGTGCAGGAACAGAAATCTCAGCTGGAGGTGCAGCCACAGGAATATGAGCTGGAGGTGCAGGGCGATGGATTTCAGTTGGTGGAGCTCTTCCAACTGCTGCTGATGGTACAGATGTCGGGATGGACTGATAGTCCCAATGGCCGCTGGTGTGCATCCACTCAGCCTGCTGGTATAATCCTGTAGTGGCATGATATTCTTGTGGGGGGGTAAAGACATCTACCCTTCGGGGCTGGCGTGGCTCCCCCTCCAAGCCAAAGGAATATTCCTGCGGCCAGGGCTCCTGCCAGGTATCCTCCTGTAATGCAGGCGGCATGATATTGGGATTCTCTATTGAGGCAGTCCAAGCCATGTCATGCCTGGCATACTCCTGCTGTATTATCTGGACCGGTGGTTGAGGTGGACATATACTTTGATCCGGTGTTGGGGGATTCATGGGCGTAGGCACCCTGGTGACTGGAGGTTCTGTGGAGGAGTGAATGTGTGACAATATAGGATGTTATAACTCAAATACATATAATACTAGTGTGTGGGATGTTACTCACCAGCATGCTGTGCTGATGTTGCAGTCCCTGAGTCACGAGCCCCTGGAAGTCCACGGACTGCTGTGAGGCTCAGGGACCTACGAATGAGCTCCTGCCACTCATTGTATTCCGCCTCATAGTGAGGCCCACCTCCTGTTGCCCTCTGGGACATTGCTTCCTGCCCCATCTTCTCTTTGACTCTCCTCTTGCAATCATTCCACCTCTTCTTTAGGCCATCTACATTCCTCCTCTGCTGGGACACACCATTGACGGCCTCCACCACCTTCTGCCAAGCATCTTTACGCCTACGGGCAACTCCTTTGCCCTTCTCTTGTCCAAAGAGGGCATTATGGTTCTCCAGGACAGCCTGGACTAGAGCGAGGTTTTCTGCAAAACTGAAATTCGGACACCTCATACGCTCCTCGTCCTGGGCTGCCTGGCTCCCTCCCTGGGATGTCCCTGGTGTGGGTTCCTCCCTATCCTCTCCCTCCTCCCCCCTTCTATCCCCATGTGCACCCTCTATCCCTCTTCTAAGTGTGCCTGGCCTTGGGGCAACCCCACTCCCATCCTCCCTTCTGGCTCTCCCTCTCCCCACTCCGCTCACTCCCTGACGGGGACCCTGCTGCTCCTCCTGTCCATAATCCTCTCCCTGCGACTCCCCTTCCCTCCTCCCCCCAGCCCTAGCTCTCCCTGACATCCTCACACTACACACACTCACACACTCACTCACTCCCACTTCAATCACACACAATCACAACCAGACACTCAGCCTTTCAAACTGTAAAAGATAAATAAAAAGTGTAGGGTGTTATCAAAAAAAAGTGTTGTGTATTTTGTATATGTGTGTATGCAAAATGTGTGCAATATGAAAAAAAGTGTAAGTAAATGTACTGGCTTAACAATCCAACAATCCGACCTAACTAACTTAATGAAATGCTCCTTTCTCACTACTCTTACCACTAATCTCTCTACTCGCTGTAGTGTGCTGTAGCTCCAAGAACCAACCAAACACACTAAAGAAATGGCGGCTGCGCAGGTGTTTAAGTATGATTTTTGAATCTCGTCATTACGTGGCGCATCTCTTAGAACTGGCGTAATTTTTTACGAGTCGTAGGCTAATTTGCATAAAACTACACTTTATTGAGACTTTACGTGAACAAAATACAGGCGCAAGTACTTGCGACGACTAAAAGGTGTATTTGCGCACATTTTGCCTGCTCGTCGGTTTTTCTGACTTACGCCAGTTTAGCATCTGACGGCGCGGAATATTGGATAGCTCGAGTTGCGAGCTGAAACTGCGGGCGACGCGGGTTACCTCGCTTGCGCCGAAAACTACGATCTATATCGGATCGCGCCCCCGATGACTAAAATGTGGGAAATACTAGGGGTCAAAAGAAAGCTCCATATTGCATATAGAGCTGCCTCAAGTGGTAGTGTAGAGTGTTACAACCAGTCCATTGTGAAAATCCTCAAAAAGTTTGTGAGTGAAACAGGTAAAGACTGGGATGTAAAATTGCCTCTAGTCCTAATGGCATTAAGAGCAACTCCAAATCGTGCTAGCAAGATGTCACCTTTTGAATTGATGACGGGTAGAAGAATGGTTCTACCTCAACATCTATTGTACCGTACATCAGACCAGAACTTGATAAATGCTGCCAATACACATCAATATGTGGAGAAACTAAGGAAGCATCTGCAATATGCTTTTGCATTTGCTCAAAAGAACATAGAAAAGGCTGCAACTGCAGCTAAAACCTATTATGATCTCAAAACATCCAAAAATATGAAATACATGATAAAGTTTATCTTTATAACTTTGGAAGAGATCGGGTTAAGGAGAAGAAATGTCTTCCATCATGGAAGGGTCCTTTTGTCATTGCTGACAAGATATCTCCAGTTGCCTATAAAATTAGGATACCTAAAAATGATACCTTTATGGATAAATGGGTCCATATTAATCAATTATGAGTACGCCATCCTAGATCACAACTACAAGTCATAGAGGGAGAATGAAGTGTTATATCCCCGAATGCACTAAAGAAATATTATAGTTTAAAGATGCCTAACTAACGAGCATGAGGACTCAAAAATAACAGACTCTCTTCATAGAAGACTGTCTATGATGCATCAGTCAGTACACTCACCAAGTACCACTGACTTTAAGCCAATTCAAATACATGTGTCCTACATCTATTTAAAATTGGAAGGGAGAATTATGTCAGGGTACCTGTGAAAATAAATAAACTACATATGTATCAAATACATTTTGATATTTCAGGACAGCTAATGTCTCCCTTGACATGAGTTGTGTGGGCTGTAGCCACAACAGACCAACCCCCCTACTTCTTGGTTACACAGGAGAGAACAAAGGATTTAGACCTTTGTATAGATAAGACTGATGGGCTACTTCAAAGTAAATATTAGCATTATGGAGCTCTCAGATGTGTATGCCCATATATGGGTTTCCTGCCCAAGATGGTTAATAAACTTACAGGCCGCCTGTAAGGAACAGTGGCTCAGTCTGAACTGATAATGGATAACCCTTATCATCTAAGTGTTAAGTACCCCTGCTGAGTTGAATCCACGAATTCCAGAAATTACATCACCGTGAAATAGTGAAGAAAGTCTTTTAAAACATGTTTTTTATTGAGGTTCAACAAAGTATACAAGTAGCATATGTCATCAAACATTGGTATTACAGATTCGTAAGTAGCGAACAATCATGATATATCATAATTCCAAACATGAAACAAAACAGATTTATGATATGCTAGTATGACCTAAAATGGAGAACATGAAGGTTGTGTAATGCACCATTAGAACTATCAATCTTCTAGCTAGGGTATATGTCCACAAGCGGACCTGATTGACGCCTAGAGGTAATGGTCAAAGTATAAAAGGCAGTTGTACAACAGTAAAATAGCACATTTGTTTCTCCTAAGGGTAAACCTCTGTTTATATTATTTTTGATAGGCCGACAAAGAGATATTAAAGGTGAGTGTGAAACTATATTACAGCATGTACTAAGGAGGCAGGGGAGATATGATTATATGGAAGTGGTACTATAAGTATGCATTAGTAATTAGGGTTGCAGTATAGACAAGACAAACTGCACAATTAGTCCTCTTAGTATCTTTATATGGGGGGGAGGTGGTTGTATACATGGATAGGATCATTTGATAACATTCTAATATGTAAGAAGCTCTTAATTAATACAAAGAAAAGAAAAGAACAATCTATCTGGTGATGATAGCTTACAGGAGGAGTTTAACATCAAGCAACATTTCTTAACATTCTGATGCCCCAGAAGTTATAAGGGACTATATATATATATATATATACACATACATATGTGTGGGTAAAGCTATGGCTAGGTTCCTGGACTTATCCAACCATATAGACTCACATGGTGAGCAGTGGTACCTATTTTGTATGTATATTATTGAATATGAGATATAGTGAGTAATCTTGTCTTGTGAATCAATCAGGCACTATAAAATAATTATGCCACTGAATCTAGTGAATACGAAATGCTGCCCTGGCCGCTGGCAACATTGTCACACCAAATGAATGTGGCAATTATAGAATTGAAAATAGCTTCCTGAGGGTATCTGAGAAAATATGGATGCTTAACTGTTAGGAAAGCTATACATAGATTGCTAAAGTAAAATTCACACATATACACATAATCAGAAGGTGTTATATGATCTAGTAGAATTTGTCTGGTGCAAGCTAAGAGCACATAAGAAAAATATGACTGTAGAGTATTATATCGAAACTACTAGGGGAAAACAAACCACCTAAACTTAATAAACTGCAATGGGAGCTGGTTTAAAATAGATATAAATGTGCAAACAATGCATCACAACAATCAGTGTTAAAAAAGTAACAGGGTAACCTCAATAGGCTTATTTAGATTTGGTGTAGTAATCTAGGGTATAAAATATCCTAAGGAGAGAAAGCAATATGTTGCATTGCAAGCTTTGCTCGATATGTATATAGATTAGTCACTACCCATTTTAATTTGCAGCAATCTTCCTATAGCATATTAACCAAAGTTAAACTGAGTTTGGAGTTGTCAAGAGGTCTGGGAATGCTGCATGACAAAAGATGTATAAGCATTGTAATGGAGAGGTGTAAATGTGGGACAGTATGCAGTCTGTTGGTTACCCTTGTCCAGTTAGCGTAATGACCTGTGTTATGAGCAGTGTTCTGTATAGGCATGACTCCACTATAGTCATGTGCAATAGTTCCTATAAGGTGGGTTGGATGCCAGCTGTAAGGTAGTCTGGAATGCCACCGGGGTCCCATCCTCTCCAAGGTATGGAGAGTGCGTAGAGGTATAATTGTGATTGCAATGGAGCTAGTAAAGTGCGATCTGAAGCGTGAAGGCGAACATGTGGTTTTGGTGCAGATGAAGAGAAATGTGCAATGTGCACCATTAGGTTTTCACAGCTATGAGCATATTTCTGAGTGGGGATCTCTTGAGGGGTAAAATCAGCATGCTCCCGTCTGCATGGCATGCCTGATTTGAGTGCTTAAGATATGGATGCACTGGCTTGAAGTATATTTCCTAGGCTTTTGATAGTATTCCCAGCTCTGTTAACCGTCACTTTTTCATGTTTTACTGGCCTCTCCACAGCACTAAATTCCAGGTCACCTGCAGGCGTTCTAAAGGTAGGGTGTAAGCGCCGGGGCCCCAGAGCGCCACACTCATCCCCTTCAAGCAAGATGGGCTCAGGTAGGTTGAATTGCTGGGAGTGATACGTGCTACTCCTATTAGGCGCTGCGTACAGCTTATCTACTAAGGAAGTAGGAATAAGTCTCCATGCCCTGAGCTCAGTAGTAAGCTTTGTGGAGGCCTGCAAAGTTAGTGAGGCAGCTCTTCAACATGTTGTTACTTCCAAAGTCATACCGGAATGCTCCAAGCAACACCACGTTTAATCCATCAAGTTTAGACTGTTGCCTTAGTTTTATTGTCACCCACTTCACATCTTCACTGTAGAATAGGACAGTAATGTGAAGTCAGTGCAGTCTCTCCGACTCCAAAGATCATAATAGTAATATAGCAGTTCATGGGTCCTTCCACACAAATGTTGAACAAAAAGTTGTAAGCCGTGAAAAGACCCCTAATTTAGGATCCTGAAACCGGGAGCTGCACCAAGACATGTCCGACCAGTTCATTAGTTGACTCCGCCCCTTTTAAAACATTTTTAACCCTGTGAATGCAGAAAACATATAAGAATGCAAATCTTGATTTTAAAAGGGGAAAATAGAGCTTCATATAAAATGAATTGTGTAATTTTCAAATGTTTCTTTGATACTCTGTCCAAGTAACTTGTATAAATGTGGCATATTAGAAACGTATTTGCTGTATTGAATAAGTAGCTGTATAGTAAATAAAAAATATCTAACCAAATTATTTCAAAATAAATACATTTTTCTTTGTTTTCCAGAAAATCTAATTAGCCTTACAGGTAAGAACCTGGTGTTAAGATGAGGTTTCCGAATAAGATACTATAAGTTAATTTATAAGATATAAGGAAGAAAAAAAGGAGGCGCCACAATAGTGTGAGATCGTAGGTGACAATGACCCCCACACACAATACAGAATCACTTACTAGAATGAAAGCACTTGAGAAGTGCCACAGATGCAGACTGAACCATAAAAAGCTGTCCAGCGAGCTTATCCTCACGAATGTAGAGCCAGAAGACTTGCTTCAGAATCCCAATCCGGTAAAGGAATCAGCGAGTAGAGCCTCACAGATATGAGCCGACACACTGGTTTAGAAATCACAATATTAGAAGTGCAATCAGATGGCTTTTGTAGTCAGCTCACAGCCAGTTTGGGAATGTTTGTGAAAAATTGGCTTATAGGTAAAAGCAATAAAGTGGAAAATACGTGATGACAAAAAAGGTTAAAATAAAACAATCAAGTTTATTAAAACCCAATACACTACGCGTTTCCCGGTCACAACAACCGTTTCACCAGGTGTAAATTACTAACAAAGTCATCACGATATTTAAAACAAATTTCGACGTCTCAAGCCTTTCAGTGCGCATGCGCGCTAAAACTATGAGCCAATGAAGTATTCATCTGAGCCGGCTTATTGCTGATAGGCTAAAATGAGGGGCGTGTGGTACCAACCCATAAAGGGAGTGTTCCCTGTCACTCTTAGATAGCTGTAAAGGATCACCGCTACGTCAAGAGCAGAGTGATCGCTGTAGACAACAAAAGGCACTCCACACATATGGCGAAATCACTAAGCAACAGGCCATACACAATAAATGAATGACACCATATTAAAATCGAAAAAAGTAACATCTCACCAACTGGCACTACATAACATGATGAGGCTTATGTCGATGTAAAAGCTCTAACTATTACCTTTTGGCTCTATATTAGGTGAGATGTACTAGGGGTATAAAAATATGTATATATATTATATAATAATATATATGAAAATACACATGGATATATATATATTACATATAATAAAAATAGGGATAGTATTAAAATGTCCCAAAGATACTGTAGATGTATAAAAAATGACCCGTATTACTAATAATATAACAAATGATATGAACAATTGGGTCAAAGACACTATCAGGATAAAACTAAATAGAAGATACCCAATAGATGTGTAAGACAAAATATATATATATATATATATATATATATATATATGATATCAGTATCATATATAATGGTATAAAATGTGACAGGATATCACCCCATATTACATTAAAGTGATAAATAATAAATATAGAAAGTATCCCATGGAGATAAAAAAAAAAACTAAAACCGGCTCAGGGGTCAACTGATGAGGCATAGTTTTTTACAAATATAATGTATCAAAAGTGGTAGTGAATATAAATGCAGATGATATAATATACGTAAAAAATAAAATAAAATATAGAAAATAGTAAAGAAATAGTAAATACAACATATATATGTGAATGTGATAAAACTATAAGATGGACTCAATTAAAAGCTGCCATATCTATGTTTTCATTGAGACCATGGGGTTTGAGAGTTTTTAATTTTCATATCCAATAGGTCTCTCTTTGTAGCAAATGTATGAATCTATTTCTACCCTATTTGGGAGCTACATATTCTATAGGGAGAATTCTATATGTATCCATTTCCCCAGGGTGAAATTTTTCCTTATGGCGAGGAACACTATGATTAACCAATTGTTTCTTCACATTTCTCATGTGCTCCCCCCACCTTTTTTTAATGGGTCTTGAGATTCTCCCAATGTATTGAACCCCACATTTACACTGTAGCAAATATACCACAAATGTTGAATCACAATTGAAATGGGAAGAAACATTGAATATTTCTTTAGTGACATGGGACTTAAATTCAGTGACTTTACCCACAGTATAACTGCAGAGACCACAATTTGTTTTTCTACATTTAAAAAAAACCTTCTTTGTCTTTAAAAAGGAACTTGTACTATACTTGTTTACAGCCTTATTCATAGGTTTTTTTCATTAGGATTTTGCTTGGTGCTAATTTATTTTTAAGGGTCTGAGCTCTCCTAAAAGTACAAATTGGGGTGTCATCCAGTATTTGTTTCAAAACTGAATCACTTCTTAAAATGAACCAGTATTTTTGTAGAATATTTTTGATTAGATTGTGATTGCTGTTATATCTAGTAATGAAACAGGGATTATTATTAATTTTGGATTTCCATGATAATTTTTCTTCTTCAGAATTATATTTATATTCATATTTATCCTGTTTCTTTGAATTAAAAAATTCCGATCTCACTTTATTCCTTGCTTTCTGATAGCTCTCTTCTATAAGTTTAGATGGATAATCTCTTTCAAGAAACCTATCTTTTAATATTTGTGATTGTTCATCAAAAACAGAAATATCGGTACAGTTTCTGCGTATTCTGCAGAACTGGTTATATGGAATGTTCTCTTTCCAAGGTCTATAATGGTTGCTTTTATAGTTCAAATAACTGTTCGTGTCTACAGTTTTATAAAAAGTTTTAGTTAAAATAGACCCTTTGCGATCCCAATATAATATAAGGTCAAGAAATTAAATTTGTTCCTTAGAGATATTAGAAGTGAATGTCAAACCCATATCGTTAGCGTTAAGTGACTCTACAAATTCCTTAGCCGCAGATTCCGCTCCATTCCATATAAAGAGCATATCATCTATTTTTTAAAAACTGTAGACACGAACAGTTATTTGAACTATAAAAGCAACAATTATAGACCTTGGAAAGAGAACATTCCATATAACCAGTTCTGCAGAATACGCAGAAACTGTACCGATATTTCTGTTTTTGATGAACAATCACAAATATTAAAAGATAGGTTTCTTGAAAGAGATTATCCATCTAAACTTATAGAAGAGAGCTATCAGAAAGCAAGGAATAAAGTGAGATCGGAATTTTTTAATTCAAAGAAACAGGATAAATATGAATATAAATATAATTCTGAAGAAGAAAAATTATCATGGAAGTCCAAAATTAATAATAATCCCTGTTTCATTACTAGATATAACAGCAATCACAATCTAATAAAAAATATTCTACAAAAATACTGGTTCATTTTAAGAAGTGATTCAGTTTTGAAACAAATACTGGATGACACCCCAATTTGTACTTTTAGGAGAGCTCAGACCCTTAAAAATAAATTAGCACCAAGCAAAATCCTAATGAAAAAAACCTATGAATAAGGCTGTAAACAAGTATAGTACAAGTTCCTTTTTAAAGACAAAGAAGAGTTTTTTTAAATGTAGAAAAACAAATTGTGGTCTCTGCAGTTATACTGTGGGTAATGTCAATGAATTTAAGTCCCATGTCACTAAAGAAATATTTAATGTTTCTTCCCATTTCACTTGTGATTCAACATTTGTGGTATATTTGCTACAGTGTAAATGTGGGGTTCAATACATTGGGAGAACCTCAAGACCTATTAAAAAAAGGTGGGGGGAGCACATGAGAAATGTGAAGAAACAATTGGTTAATCATAGTGTTCCTCACCATAAGGAAAAATTTCACCCAGGGGAAATGGATACATATAGAATTCTCCCTATAGAATATGTAGCTCCCAAATGGGATAGAAATAGATTCATACATTTGCGACAAAGAGAGACCTATTGGATATGGAAATTAAAAACTCTCAAACCCCATGGTCTCAATGAAAACATAGATATGGCAGCTTTTAATCGAGTCCATCTTATAGTTTTATCACATTCACATATATATGTTGTATTTACTATTTCTTTACTATTTTCTATATTTTATTTTATTTTTTACGTATATTATATCATTTGCATTTATATTCCATACCACTTTTGATACATTATATTTGTAAAAAAACTATGCCTCATCAGTTGACCCCTGAGCCGGTTTTATTTTTATTTTTATCTCCATGGGATACTTTCTATATTTATTATTTATCACTTTAATGTAATATGGGGTGATATCCTGTCACTTTTTATACCATTATATATGATACTGATATCATATATATATATATATATATATATATATATATATATATATATATATATATATATATATATATTGTCTTACACATCTATTGGGTATCTTCGATTTAGTTTTATCCTGATAGTGTCTTTAACCCAATTGTTCATATCATTTGTTATATTATTAGTAATACGGGTCATTTTTTATACATCTACAGTATCTTTGGGACTTATTTTAATACTATCCCTATTTTTATTATACATAATATATATATCCATGTGTATTTTTATATATATTATTATATAATATATATACATATTTTTATACCCCTAGTACATCTCACCTAATATAGAGCCAAAAGGTAATAGTTAGAGCTTTTACATCGACATAAGCCTCATCATGTTATGTAGTGCCAGTTGGTGAGATCTTACTTTTTTTTACTTTAATATGGTGTCATTCATTTATTGTGTATGGCCTGTTGCTTAGTGATTTCGCCATATGTGTGGAGTGCCTTTTGTTGTCTATGGCGATCACTCCGCTCTTGACGTAGCGGTGATCCTTTAAGCTGTCTAAGAGTGACAGGGAACACTCCCTTTATGGGTTGGTACCACACGCCCCTCATTTTAGCCTATCAGCAATAAGCTGGCTCGGATGAATACTTCATTGGCTCATAGGTTTAGCGAGCATGCGCACTGAAAGGCTTGAGACGCCAAAATTTGTTTTAAATATCGTGATGACTTTGTTAGTAATTTACACCTGATGAAACGGTTGTTGTGACCGGGAAACGCGTAGTGTATTGGGTTTTAATAAACTTGATTGTTTTATTTTAACCTTTTTTGTCATCACGTATTTTCCACTTTATAAGCCGATTTTTCACAAACATTCCCAAAGTGGCTGTGAGCTGACTACAAAAGCCATCTGATTGCACTTCTAATATTGTGATTTCTAAACCAGTGTGTCGGCTCATATCTGTGAGGCTCTACTCGCTGATTCCTTTACCGGATTGGGATTCTGAAGCAAGTCTTCTGGCTCTACATTCGTGAGGATAAGCTTGCTGGACAGCTTTTTATGGTTCAGTCTGCATCTGTGGCACTTCTCAAGTGCTTTCATTCTAGTAAGTGATTCTGTATTGTGTGTGGGGGTCATTGTCAACTACGATCTGACACTATTGTGGCGCCTCCTTTTTTTCTTCCTTATATCTGCAGATCAACGCTGGTGCCTATCAGCTTTGGAAGGAGTGTTGCTGCCGCACATCCCGCAACTAAGTGGACTTGTGGAGATATCTCCATTTCATGGATAGTGTATGAGGAATACTTATATAAACTGTAGTCCCCTGGAGCATTATTGTATGTATCACGCTATTTAATTCAGCACTGTTATATTTTTATTTTTATGTTTTCATTCACTGTGATTTCGTAGTCATATTTCAGCCATACATTGTTGCTGGATACTCTCACACTACTATATCGTATATATACTTGTATTCTCATATTTAAGATTTGAGATACACACCTACTCCTTTGTTGAAAGATTTTTAGAGCATTTTTCACTTAATTTTTGTGAGGACTACTTATATGAACTGTAGTCCCCTGTAGCATTATTGTATGTATCACGCCATTTAATTCAGCACTGTTATATTTTTATTTTTATGTTTTCACTCACTGTGATTTTATAGTCACATATTTCAACAATATATATTTTTGCTGGATACTCTCACACCATTATATTGTATATATACTTGTATTCTCATATTTAAGATTTGAGATATACACCTTCTCCTTGGTTGAAAGATATTTAGAGCATTTTTCACTTGATTTTTATCTTTATCACGTATTGCAATTAGGCGCCTTCATTCTTTTCATATCATTAAGTTAATATATAAACGCATCATTGATTTTGAGTCCATGTCTTGGGCACTGTTGAGACGTATTAATAAATAACTATAATGCTCATGTATAGCTATGATATAAGATGTGATTAGGAAATTAAATATGTACCAGTATATCAAATTAACTGATATACAGAATAAGTCAGAGAGACATATATATTTTATTGATCGATACTACTAGTCCCTCATAAAAATGCAACTTTAGAGGCATCTTCTAAAATGAGAAATATATTATGTTTGGTATTGAGATGGTCAGACAAAGTAGCACTATGTGGTCCCATGTGTATTGATCATGTGATTTGTTGATGATGGAAATTGTATAGTGTATTTGATAAACATTTTCTTTTAAATATTAAACTGTAGCAGTATTGATGATGAGACTGCATTTCTGGTTGATTGCTGCCATCTAGTGGTATATGCAAGAATTACAACCAAAGGGAATTATAGTATCAAATAACCATATGTTCCCAGTAAGACAATCAAACATTCAGACGAGCTTCGTTAAGGGCCTATCAAAAGACCGCACCATGGAGCGTATCCAAAAAGATTCACTAATGATTAGAATAAAAATGAGTGGGGTGTATTACGTGATATAACCTCATGCAAGGGGATAGAAGTGGTCTTTGATTGCTAAAATTTTGACTGATAACCTTGCTGCCATTTTTGAAAACAGTCACTATAAGAAAAATTGGGCTATCTTATCCATATTGCAAAATACCTCTCTTAATTTATGAGGTGAACTGGACTTATCTGAAAAAGCTGAAACTTAAATTTGGTATCTTATAACGTATAAAGGGTTGTTTCATACTTTTATATTTAAATCAAAGGTATTCTATAGCTATCATTTAATTAAAGCTGGTGATTTAAAAGGGCACTTTGTATTTTAAGTTAACGTTCATAATCCTGTGTTGTTTAGAACTAGTCATATTGATGCTAAGTAATCTTATTTGCTAGATAAAGGTCTTTTGTATTTCATATCTCTAAGTCAGGCTTATTATTATATTATATTATTATTATATGTAAATCTCTCTGGTGTTTATTAAGTTATTTGCAGCTATTGTGATATATTTTAAAACTTGTTTTATGGTGGCTAAATAAGAGGTTATTTCAGCTCAGATAAATTAGCGTATCAATTGTCTGTTCAAGTATTTTGTTATATTGTTTAACTAAGCATTGTTAAGCTATTAGTCCATATTCTGATATTTGGAGTGAACTAAGCTGTATAATTATAGACTGTGCTGGGATTCTCATGCGTGGTGTTTATTGTAAGTAAGGTTAATTTTAGAGATACATTTTTATGATCTGCTTCTGTTCATATTGTACACAAGTATTGCATGTGTTAATTCAAGGTTTATTGTTGTTCTGTTCATATTGTACACAAGTGTTGCATGTGTTAATACAAGGTTTATAGTTGTTCTGGGTAGGTGTAAGAGCTTGGTGCTGTAATCTGTATAATAAACTATGGATAAGTCTAAATTATATTATTACTTTCAAATGGGTGTGTTTTGATTGCAGAACTGAGTGGGCGGAGCAGTTGAACAGTCAATACTCCAGTAACCCGCTTGCTTGCTCTGCTGCAAAGTGTCCCAGGATTTTTTTTTTAAATGTTGGCAACTATGGTGTTGCATGTGTTAATACACGGTTTATTGTTGTTCTGTTCATATTGTACACAAGTGTTGCATGTGTTAATACAAGGTTTATAGTTCTGTTCATATTGTACACAAGTGTTGCATGTGTTAATACAAGGTTTATAGTTCTGTTCATATTGTACACAAGTGTTGCATGTGTTAATACAAGGTTTATAGTTCTGTTCATATTGTAGGGATGACACCAAACTTGTATATATTCAGATGATAGATTTTTATATGACAATTCACGTGATAAATACAAATATTACACAGATAAAAATGTTGCACAAAATAAAATCAAAATGGTATAGTTGAGTCCCATGTCAGAAGTATAAAAAAGTTGTGGCCACAACTGAGTTCTAACTTTTTTATACTTCTTTTCGCAACAATTGTATACATAATTCAAAAGTTCAAGTCAAGACACACAAGAGAGTGTGTACCGGAGTTTTTGATATCACATCACAAGTCATACTCTAGTAGCCTTTTTATGAGAGTAACATGTTTTTATATGTGTGCATATAACTGGTGGTCAACGATACCATTTTGATTTTATTTTGTGCAACATTTTTATCTGTGTAATATTTGTATTAATCTATCATCTGAATATATACAAGTTTGGTGTCATCCCTAATAAATACGGAGGAGCATTTAAATTAGTTTTTTCTGATAAAGGGATTTAAAGGCATATTACAGTATCAGATTTTCAAAGGTATATATCGATAGCACAATATATGCACCAATAGCACAATTTACCAACTAGTATGGTCATCACTATGAAACACTAAGAAGGTTTTAAAACTAAATTAATTTTCTACCACAGGGAATTCATAGGTACAATTAAGTACCAGGTTCTTAAAGGTATATACATAGGATAATATAGCCCACTATCACGAGGATATTTAGTCACCACACAAAGTATTTAGTCACTACACATTGACTGGTTGACAAGGTAAAACACAAGGAATATTGTGAATACACATATACAATTAGATAGTATATACAATTATCACTAAAAATTTGTCCTACTCACAGCTATAACTATTAGCGCTCCCCACCCCCCCCACCCCACACACACACTTTGCATATCTCTGATATTGGGAGAATATCAGAATTGGGGTAGCATCGTGAGCTGAAATGCTCTGATATTAGCACACGCCACACACACCTCAAGTACAGATCGTGAGGAAGCCCTGTCACAGAGTATTTGCATAAAACTCCACTCCTGCCATTGCCAAGGAGAGCTGCGGGTACTGACTGAGAGTGAGAAGGACAAGTGGAGTCTCTACTGTATAGGCCCCCTGACATGGGACTCTAATCTTTGATTCTCTAGCTGCATAAGTAGAATGTATAAAATGTATAAATTATAGAGGGACTGTGGCTGCAGCTCATTTAAAGACTTTCTGCAGACTTATTTATTTATATTGAGCCTTGTCTGTGAGGTACTAACTCCTGTTTTCCCTCTGTCTCCAGTCCTCAGGTAATACAGAGTTTTTTTTCTTTTTACATATATGGCTTAAATGGACATAAAACAGGTTGAAATCTGTGCATATCCTAAAAGGGCTAATCAATTAAAAATAGTTTGCATAAAAAATTGTTTTAAAATTGCTGCAAGTATTTTAAAATAATTTTCAAAAATAAGCAAAATGAATAACATAGCTAAGCTGCCTGGAGAAGCCAACCCCACCCCCCTTATCAGTGTTTAGACACAGGCATTGTATTTCACAGCTTCTAGGCATGCTAATACAGATAATCCCTATGCACGTTTGCATTCTACCAAAACAACAATAGATATAGATACAGCCATAGAAGGAAATGTGTGGGGGGAGTTAGAGCTTTACAATTCAGAAACTAAAAAGAAAGGGTTAATGGTGTGGCACTGCAGTATAAACGTGCAGGTAAAGTAATTAATGTACATATTATTATATTTTGTCTCTATCCCAATTTTTTTATGTCCCTTTAATTGCAACACTGAAGCTAATGTTTATGTGGTTGTATAAATAATATGCACACCATATAAAAGTTGGGAGAAGTGGATGAAAAGAAAGGCTTGTGGGAGAGAGTGAGAGAGAGAAAGTGTGTGAGAGAGAGAGAGTATGAGAAAGAAAGTGTGTGTGTGTGTGTGTGTGTGAGAGAGAGAGAGAGAGAGAGAGAGAGAGAGAGAGAGAGAGAGATGGCCAGCTCAGGTGGCAAGTAATAGACCATATCCCTCCCAACAGAAGAGGCATGGATAGGGAACGCCTATTAAAACAAAGAGAGATGTGGTGGGTGCATAAATTAGATAGTATGCATCCCAAGGGTCTTAACAGGGACTTTGATTTAAGCTGTTTTTTCTTCTGTCTGTCTAGGGAATAACTTTGAAAATATCCTTACTCATTAGATTAGTCATATTTGCTGTGTATTCTGGCCTTTGTTTTTAACTTGTTCATAAACTTTTTCATACATTTTTCTATGAATTTTAATTTTTTGGGCTCATGAATTTTCTATAAATTGTTCATAAAGTTGTTAATTAAATTTATCTAGGAAATATATAAACTATAGTCACATGAAAACTTTTTATAGATTAATATTGTCTATATTAGCTAATTCAACTTGTATAGAAGTTATGTAGGTGTATGTATAACATAAGGGCACTAGAGGGAGCCCTCTCCACACAGTGATTTGAGAGGGCGCCAAAAATTTGGGTATTTAAAGATGTAATAGGCCTGTATATAATTACCAAGCATGAATAAGGTGCTGTGACACCGAAACGTCGCTATCTGTGTACAAATAAAGTCTGTTTGAAAAGTGCTGGAGACCCTGCTTATCCTTGTATATGTGTATTAGGGCTTGGCAGCGCCCTAGGTCTACCGTGCACATTTTTTACTCCTGTGTGCTGTTCCCTTACTGGACTTTGTGGGAGAGAGTGAGAGAGAGAAAGTGTGTGAGAGAGAGAGTATGAGAGAGAAAGTGTGTGTGTGTGTGAGTGAGAGAGAGAGAGAGAGAAAGAGAGTGAGTGAGATATATATATATATATATATATATATATATATATAGAGAGAGAGAGAGAGTGTGAGAGAGAGTGTGAGAGAGAGAAAGTGTGAGAGAGAGAAAGTGTGAGAGAGTGTGTGAAAGAGAGAGTGTGTGAGAGAGAAAGTGAGAGTGTGTGAGAGAGATAAAGAGTGTGAGAGAGAGAAAGTGTGAGAAAGAATGTGAGAGTGAGAGAGAGTGTGTGAGAGAGATACAAAGTGAGAGAGAGAGAGAGTGAGAGAGATAAAAAGAGTGTGTGAGAGAGAGAGTGTGAGAGAGTGAGTGTGAGAGAGAGTGTGAGAGAGAGTGTGAGAGAGTGAGAGTGAGAGAGTAAGTGTGAGAGAGTGTGAGAGAGAGTGTGAGAGAGAGTGTGTGTTTGAGAGAGAGAGAGAGCGTGAGAGAGAGTGTGTGAGAGAGAGAGATGGTGTGTATGAGAGAGTGTGTGTGTGAGAGAGTGTGTGTGAGTGAGAGAGTATGTGTGTGAGAGAGAGTGTGTGTGTGAGAGAGTGCATATGTGAGAGAGAGCATATGTGAGAGAGAGTGTGTGTGTGTGAGAGAGAAAGAGAGAGAGTGTGTGTGTGTGAGAGAGAAAGAGAGAGAGTGTGTGTGTGTGTGTGAGAGATAAAGAGAGTGTGAGAGAGAGTGAGTGCTAGAGAGTGTGTGTGTGTGTGTGTGTGTGTGAGAGAGAGATAAAGAGAGAGTGAGTGTTAGAGAGTTAGTGTGTGTGTATATACAGTATCTCACAAAAGTGAGTACACTCCTCACATTTTTGTAAATATTTTATTATATCTTTTCATGTGACAATACTGAAGAAATGACACTTTGCTACAATGTAAAGTAGTGAGTGTACAGCCTTATAACAGTGTAAATTTGCTGTCCCCTCAAAATAACTCATTTAGCCATTAATGTCTAAACCGTTGGCAACAAAAACGAGTACACTACGGCGAGACAGAATGGCCAAAATTAAAAAGTAAAGCAAAAAATGGCCGGATAATGCTGGTTGCGTAACCCAGCAACCGCGATCATCAGTAAACAAGTGAGAATACAGGCGCATATATTGACAGCTACAAATTACGCCGTATTGGATTGGGGCATGTTCTTGGGACTACAGCATAATGGAGCTTACCCCAGAATCTTGCAAAAAACTTACATAATTATGCTACCAAACTCTACTAATACAAAGAGTAGTTCGCAGCAAACCAATCATTTAATCACTTCAAACTGAAGCATACCACAGACTTAGGTTACATAAATATGCATAATATTTAGGACTAATATGAAAAAATGTGTTCTCTGAATCTGTTTCGCATGCCCTGAAACTGTGTTACTCTATTCATTTGTAAAGTATTGTTGTGAACAACACATTTAAACTGTGATACTGGAAGGGCTCTTTTTAAAGCTGGTGGGTGACAGCTGTCCGCTCTCAATATTGAATTGCAGTCCGTTTCCTTTTGAAATAAGGTTGTATTTAATCTGTCACCATTTTTCTAAATTCTCCGATCCAGAAAGTCAATCACAGAGTCAGACGAGTTGATTTTGAACTTTAAATTGTGTTGACAGTTATTGAGCTGTGCAAACCATTCTTTCAATTGTTCTTTTGTACCAGACCAAATAATAAGTAAATCGTCAATATATCTCCTGAACAGTATAATGTGTGGGCTGTTGAAAAGAGGGGTATCATATAGTTTAAATTCAGCCATATAAATGTTGGCGTAGGATGGGGCCAAGAGTTTTATACATCAAGATAGGCTTCTATATGTTTGAACATTTCCAAATATTATATTCTTATCGGTTACCTAAGATATATCTAATGTTACTCTATCCATTTCCCCTGTATACTTATATTTTTGATTTAGGTCAGATTATAAACATGTACAATACATGCCTACATTGCTTGAGATATAGCCCTTAGAGCGATTATATTTTTACACTGGTTGCACTAAATAAAAATTGTCACACATGACTATACTGAACTCTCTCTCAAAATCCCAGTTTTATCAGCTAATCTATTTAAGCACAGTGCCCATACTATTAAAGTTTTTATCTTCAAAATAATTTTCCATTGAGTCAATCATGACCGGTTTAACAAGTTTATAAATTGTATTGGTTTTCTCTTATACCTTACAAAACAGATCACTTACATAGATACCATTTAAGCAAACTAAAGTGCTGTTTTTTTTACAAATGATGTACATATGGTATTAGTCATCCGAGATCGCATATTAGTCTATGTTTACTTCAGAGCTGAATTGACAGATCAGACCCGGATACTAAAAAAACGGAAGTAGACGTATGGCGTAAAAACGGAAGTAAGATCACTATCACTTCCGGGGGGGCCGCAGCAGGTATCAGCAAGACATTCGCATAACAATCTTTAAAAAAGGAACCTGGTATACCATCTTATATCATCTTATATAGTTTTATTGAAACTAATTTTCCAAAAAATATGGTTCAAACGATGTCATACATAAGCAGATCACAAATAATAATAATAACCATCAGACGGAATACCATAACATGCGGTAAGCAATATCTGGTTTGAAAAAAACTGACATTTTGGCGCCAAAAACGCAAATATTGCAATTGGCTAAATATATCTTTATAAGGAGCATACTCACCAGACCATGCCATAGTCTTGAAAAAGGCCCAATACCGGCCCAAAACGCGTTGACACTACATGGTGAGTTTTGTTTCAATTATTTTATGTGTGTTTTAAACACTACTGTTCTATGTCGCTATTGTTTTTTACTTATAGGAACTGAGGATCTTCTACAAATTTACAAGGATTCTTCGGACTATTATTTACACTAAGGAATTATTTTTGTTATTTTGGATTCACTAATCCATACACAGCAAATTTTTTTACCCAAAATTTTTTTTTTACCCAAGATTGACTCACATCACACTTATATTTGCATTCAATCGACTTTTTTTCCACTAACCACAACTTCACTTTTGTATTTTTATATTTTTATCTGATTTTTTACACTATTTTATTTGCGATTTTTTTCACACCACATTTGGATTAATCACTATTTGGAGGACTGTAATTTATTTATCACACATGATGAACTATTGCACAGATTTGGACAATTAATTTAGTATTTTTTCCTCATTTTATTCAACCTTTTTTTCAGCGCTGCAACTATCAACTGTTGGTATTTTATACCAGCGACCACTTATCTCATTGTCTTTTAGTGTTGTTTTTTATGTTTTTATATTTTTATATTTTGTCATGGATCCATGCATTTGTCTAAAATGAATGTTACACTGTTTTAAGCAATAAATGTTATACATTTGTAAGTAAGCTAAGATCTATTATTCATTGTAGTTCTCTGTGAACACCAACGTTATATGTTTATTCAAACTGATATATCTCTGACTGACTATCTGTAGACTTACTATTTTTAGTGAAACGACATATATGTCCCTTTTATCACATTTTTCGTGCACCTATACATAATAAGTCCTTGCCTACCATAGGCGCTCCTTTAGATTTCACCTATCTGTATTTATTTCTTGGGTGGCTAGGGACCCAATCCCTTTAGGAGCTACAGGACTCTAGGTCAAGTGCTGTCAGATAATTTTCTTTGTAGGATGGGGCCACATTGGACCCCATCACAGTGCCTGCTATTTGGAGAAATAACTGTATGTGTGTATGTTTCTCGGGCATATCATTGCCAGTGCCTCACCATCCTCTGATCTCACCGCACGTCACTGGTACGTATATAAGCATACATATATATTTAGATTATTAGCATAGTTACCAAAGACACTTTTCAGTTGTTTTTTTTCTAACACCCCACACTTCAACCCCTTAAAACTGCTTTGTGCAGTTATTATTTTTTTTTTAAATAAAGATGCTACATTTATTATTTTAATAAAAGAACTTTACACTTTATTTTGGGGCAAATTTTGTTCAAATCAGCCAATAGGATTTCAGTAGCTCTCTTCCTATTGGCTGTTTTGAACAACCAATAGGATTTCAGAAGCTCTCATCCTATTGGCTGATTTGAATTTGAAGATTCAAATCAGCCAATAAGAATGCAAGGTACGGCATTTTGAAACGGCTACCTTGCATTCAACTTCAGTGTATGACTGTGACCGTATGAAGAGGACGCTCCGCGCAGTATGGGATTGGCTTTTAGGATAGCTCTGCGCCACCGGGATGAAGATAGAAGACATCCCTGAGATGGATGAAGGTGTCGCCGCCTGGATGAAGATGGATGTCCGGACTTCAGGAATTGTGAGTAGATATTCTGTTGTTAGTGTTAGATTTTGTTTTATTTTTTTTTGGGTGGGGTTTTTTTTTTAGATTAGGGCTTTGGGCTTTTGTAAAAGAGCTGAATGCCCTTTTAAGGGCAGTGAAAAAGAACTGAATGCCCTTTTAAGGGCAATGTCCATACAAATGCCCCTTTAGGGGCAATGGGTAGCTTGGTTTTTTTTAGTGTTAGGTTTTTTATTTTGGGGGTTGGTTGGGTAGTGTGTTTTACTGTTGGGGGGACTTTGTGTTATTTTACAGGTAAAAGAGCTGTTTAACTTAGGGCAATGCCCTACAAAAGGCCCTTTTAAGGGCTATTGGTAGTTTATTGTAGGCTAGGGGGCTTTTTTTATTTTTATAGGGTTATTAGATTCGGTGTAATTGTTTTTATTTTTGATAATTTCGTTTATTATTTTTTATAAGCTTAGTGTTTTTTATTTTTCGTAATTTAGTGTTTATTTTTTGTAAATTTTGATTTTTTGATTTTTTTCGTAGTGTTAGGTTTTTTAAATTTGTAATTTAGATTTTTTAATTGGTAGTATTTTTTTATTTTATTAGAATAGTTATGTTAGGTTAATTTATAGTTTAATGTTAGCTTTATTTTTATTTCACAGGTAAGTTTTTATTTATTCAAATAGTTATATTGTAATTTTAATTTAAAGTTAGGGGTGTTAGGTTTAGGGGTTAACAGTTTAATTTAGTGTTTTGCGATGTGGGGGGTTGGTGGTTTAGGATTTAATAAGTTTATTTAGTAGCGGCGATGTGGGAGGCCGGAGGTTTAGGGGTTAATAGGTTTATTTAGTGGCAGCAATGTGGGAGGCTGGAGGTTTAGGTGTTAATAACTTTATTATATTGTCGGTGATGATGGGGAGCGGCGGTTTAGGGGTTAATAGATTTATTTAATAGTTGCAATGTGGGTGGGTGGCAGATTAGGGGTTAATAAGTTTTAAATAGTGTTTGTAATGCAGGTGGGTGGCGGTTTAGGGGTTAATAGGTAGTTTATAGATGTTAGTTTTAGTTATGAGTTTTGTGAAACTACTGCTCTCAGATGGCGGTATGGATCATGTCGGCATAGGTCATTTTTTTGAGTGCGGAATGGACGTTGCATTACAGGCTAAAATGTTTGTGGTATAGCTATACCGACACGACTCTGTATTTTTTTCTGTGTTAAAAGCCGTACTGCAACACTTTAATCTAGCCGATAGTTTGGGGAGGGGTATGCAGATATCCTGGTGCTGTCCTGACACTTATTTTCATAAACCCCAGAAGAAGGACCTGTTGCTGATGTCTATTAAGAAGTTGTTTTCCAAGCAGCTATAGTGCCATATGCGCTAAATGTGCTATAGTGCCATATGCTTGCCTACTTGTTTTAGGTCAACGTATTGTACTACAGTTGATATTTGATTTGCCTCATCATTAACAAAAAAATATATTCATCTACTAAATTTGCCACTGAGGTGGATATGAGGTGGATATGGTGCATTTAATATGAGTCAGGGTGTATGTATATCATTAAGTATATGTGTATGTTTAATATGTGTCAGCTTATGTGTATGTCTAGTTTTTAGTGTGTGTTTGATTTGCATGTGCATATACCAGAAATGAAATGGGAATGAATGGGTTACATGCATGTGAAAAGATTAACACTGGTCATGTGTAAGACTGAAAGCGCCAGATTACAAGTGGAGCACTATATTGCACTAGAAGTAAACTTTATGTGCACGTCGGGTTGCGCTCATATTATGAGTGAAAGTAAAAAGTGATCGCTCTCACACTAACCCGACAAGTGCAAAAAGTCAAAGTTAGAATATTGCATGCACGTTCACCTATTCCCCTTAGAAGTCAATTGGGAAAAAACACCCCATTCGCGCAGTAACCCGATCACATATTCTCATGTGCACTAACCCAACATTAAATATGAATATTTCATATTACAATGTTCTTCACATAGAAGAATATGTTCAATTTATTCATAAATAAATATTTATATATATATATATATATATATATGATGGTATTTTAGATATATTTATAGATAGATAGATAGATAGATAATTATATATAGGTATAGATATATACAGATATATATAGAAATATCTATTTAGAAATACTTAGAACATATCCCCCTATATGAAGAACGTTGTAATGTGAGATGACAGTAAATACACAGTATAACACTTTATTAAATATGAATATTGCATAAATATGCTTTTTCATATTTTCATCTACTTAACTGCAAAAGGCTCCAATGCACTTATAAATATATGTTAAGGGACAGGACCAATGGCACCACCTTAGGAATTATAGTAAGCTATAATACATTTTATTTTTGGTTTTAACCAAGTTTCTGTTTTGTAACAATGTTGGGGGTCATAGGAGTGCCATTCGGGCTGCCATAGACAAGGGTAACAGTGATCAGCCTGTAGCCAGGCACTTTGCGGAGGGGTGGGAATAGGGACCAACGCCTTTAACAACTAGAAGCACGATGGATCTACAGGCTTTAATTTCCCCCATGATGTAACTGTAATGAGACATTTAAGATATATTTATATGGATGTACCATACACATAGTGAATATTTACGTATGCTCCCTGATGCTAGCTTTATCTATGTGTTTAATTCTACATGATTTTGATAATCTGATCTGTTTATAATGGCTTAGTTTACTTTCCCCATGATGTAACTAATTTGAGACATTTAAGATATGTATATGGATGTACCATACACATAGTGAACATTTACGTCTGCTCCCTGATGCTAGCTTTATCTATTGGGGTTTTATTTATTTTTTATTTTAACAATCTGATCCGTTTATAATTGCTTAGTTTACTTTCCCCATGATGTAACTAATTTGAGACATTTAAGATATGAATATGGATGTACCATACACATAGTGAAAATTTACGTCTGCTCCCTGATTCTAGCTTTATCTATGTGTTTAATTCTATATGTTTAATTAGCCTTTTGTATTGCATTTTTATGTTCTATTTTTTTGAAAATACTTTGATCAGTTTGTCTACATGTAGTTAACTCTGAGGATACATTTGGAGTGATATCTTAGACAATAGCTGATATATAGACTTGTTATCTCTATTACTAGGTCCAATATAGGACTATAGGTACACCTAAAGGAGTTGGAAGTGATTACACTAGACATTTGTATCTTTATACACATCTATACATTGATTTGGATACCGTTATGTCAAAAAGTTTTTGATACATTTATGATACACATTGATACATTCCCTTGTTGTTGTTACACATAGTTTGAGGGCAGAGCTTAAGAAGCCATTTTCTCAGTGCAGGAATAACAACTGGGGTTTGTGATAATATTAGAGAATTTGTTTTTATCACTAGCAAGGATTGATGTTCTGCAAATGGTCCCACTATTACTACACTATATGTTTATTATTGCACTGTATAATGTATTTGTTTTTTCTATGGTTGCTATGGCAACAGTTGGGCATTTTTTTGCACAGTGGGTGGGGTTTCAATGGGTATAAAATGTTTGATTCACTCTGTACAATTATTGGTCTGATGAAGGGGTGAACACCGCGAAACGTCACTTGTTTATATGGAATAAAACACTTTTTATTTCACCTGTATCAAGTCCAATGAGTGCTTGTGTTATAACTTGGATATTTGAACTTTCTATAGCACCCTGGCAGAATTGAAATTTACTGTTCGTGGGAGTGTACTTATTTCTGTGGATTATAGACTATATTCTGTTGCACCCACCAAGAAAAACAAGTTGGACCCTCCACACTGTCACTTCATTTCACTTTGAACACTGGTCACTGTGGGATTACTTTGGGACTTTTTAATCATCACTTTGAAAGTCAGGATGGAACCCACTGCTCTATCTCAAACAGCTCCAAATATACCAGCAGAAATTGAAGGTGCTGACACCCTTACACTGACAGAGGGGGATGCTGTTCGCATACTATTTGAAACAGAATTACCTACCAGCACACAAGTGTATACTGCTCAGTCCCTGTTTTTGCACAAATTAAAACTCAAGAAAAAAAGAAATAGATCTTCAATTACATGGCACATACATCAGAATACCACAGAAAGAGACTAATACCAAGAGGCTTTCGTATTAAGAATGTGCCCACCATTGGGAGATCCAATCCTGAGTTTTGCAAGCGATGTTGTGCTGTGCTAAATAAATGCTCCTTGGATCTGATGCTCCTGGTTGTAGAGGAGGTGAGAGCACTACTACAAACAGTAAAAATGCAACTACTGCAGTTTGAAATGGATAAGAAACCCACACTAATGCAAGACACCAGTTAAAATTGGATTGACAAATTAACTGCACAATTTAAGGAATATAATGTGGCACTAATAGCCTTCAAGAATAAGAAATTAGGATATGTTATGGATGACTACAAGGATAAACAAGTTTATCGCTAGACATTGGGACCAGAAGAATGCACAAGATACTAGCCCAGGAGACAGAGGAGACAGAGGGTGTATACTCATCACCGACTTGCTACTGTTGATTCCAGTTCTGGATCTGACACTGAGATTACAGACCCCCAGGAACAAACTCCCCAACACTCTACAGCAAACCAGTCTTTTTTAGGGGTCACTACAAGATCCACATATGGGGAAGGAAAGCTTTTGGAGGAATGCCCCCATACCAGCCCCGATACAGGAGGACATAGTGGTAAATATCAGCACATATTCCCTCTCCAAGATTGAACACCAGGTACTCAACAAGGGACTCTCCTTTGTACCAACAGCTCGACTTGATGAATTTTCATTGTTTGTTGACACTATGAAATTCCAGCATCAGCTCAAATTGGGTGACTTTTTTCAAGGAGGGAGGAGAGGACATACCCTTTTAAAAGACAGAGTAAGTTTGACCCTGCTACCACCAACCCCAGTATGAGTACATATACCAGACTTGTGCAGCAGGATCTGACTAAATGTAGAAACGTGAAGTTCAGGCATAAAATAGAGAGATCTGCCATTGAGAGTCTATCCAAGAACCAAGAGATAGTAATTTGCACAGAGGACAAGGGTGGTACGGTAGTCATACAGAACTACAAAGATTATAAGGATGAGATCATCAAACAGTTATCGGAAGCTGATACTTATAGACTACTGCCTGGAGATTCGACAACCAGCTTTAAAAGACTGATTGATGCAGTGATACAAGGAGCATTGGATAATGGTTGGATAGACAAAACTACCAGGGATTGTCTAATAGTGGATCACCCTATTAGACCTATTTTATACACATTACCCAAAATCCATAAAGATATGAAATCACCACCTGGTCGTCCAATTGTATCGGCCAGAGGATCACTTCTTCAACCCTTAGCAAAATTTGTGGACCATATGCTACAACCAATGGTGACCAATATCAGATCCTATTTGCGGGACTCCTGGGTCTTGATGAGACACTAACACAGGTGACAAACATCAGACCTGATGACATACTAACAAGCATGGATGTCAATAGTATGTGTACTATGATCCCACAAGAGGTAGGCATTCAGGTGATCCTGAGAACCTTACGGAGATATCCATATGTGGGTCCCCCATCTGAATGTATCATTGAGTTGTTGAGGATATGTTTGCAGAACAATCATTTCAGATTTGAGAATTTGTACTATCTCCAACTCAGGGGTACAGCGATGGGCTCAAACATGGCACCAGCATTCGCAAACTTATGCATGGAACACATCAAGGTTGATGTATTACAAGTGTATGAAAGTCCTGAGATCATTTTGTATCGTAGATACATCGATGACATCCTCCTAATATGGAGAGGTACACAGGAGGGGTTAAACACTTGGGTTGAAACAACTCCACATGCCCT
Source organism: Bombina bombina (assembly GCF_027579735.1). Taxonomy (NCBI): domain Eukaryota; kingdom Metazoa; phylum Chordata; class Amphibia; order Anura; family Bombinatoridae; genus Bombina; species Bombina bombina. The sequence continues at coordinate 1,180,244,456 of NC_069499.1, read as the reverse complement.
ATTAAATTAAAAGTGACAGTCAATAAAGAGTCCATAGAATTCCTGGATCTATGCATTTACAAAGAGGGTGAGGGGTTAAATACCATGCTCTATCATAAAGAAAGTGATCGCAATTCCATTCCTAATGCTGACAGCTGCAATTCTTGTCCACTTCTTAGAGCTATTCCGCGAGCACAAATGCTTCGAGTGGCATGCAATAATACATCCAGTGACAGACGTGCACTCCAAGTACAACAAATGGAACAAAAGTTTGCCTCTTGTGGCTACAGTAACGAAGATATTGTGTTGGGAAAGACAACAGTATCAAATATCACACAGCAAGAATTGATACAACACAAACCTTCCAAGGACGTCACTCCACGTATGACTTTCACCACGGTTTACTCACCCCAATTGAGGACGATGTCTAAGACACTTAAGAAGGATTGGCATGTTATTAACAGTGATGTCTCTTTACCTTTTGATACATATGCACCACCAAGGATTGGGTTTAAGCAAGGTAAAACCTCAGGGATCTTTTGATGCATACTGACCCCCAACATTGTTACAAAACAGAAACTTGGTTAAAACCAAAAAAACTTGGATCATTTAGGTACCCTAGCTGAACGACATGTCATTATATGATACAAGGGAGTGACTTTAGACACACACATACCAATAAGAGGTTTAGGATTAAACATTATTTGACCTACACTACAAAATATGTAATATATATGCTCAGCTGCATTTGTAGTCTGTTTTACATCAGGAAAACGACAGACAATATAAAAAAACGTATGGCCAATCATAGGAGTGCCATTTGGGCTGCTGTAGACAAGGGTAACAGTGATCAGCCTGTAGCCAGGCACTTTGCAGAGAAGGGCCACACTGTCAAGAACCTACGCTTCCAACTGATAGATCATGTTCCCCCTCTGAAGAGGGTGGGAATAGGGACCAGTGCCTTTTTACAAATAGAAGCACAATGGATCTATAGGCTTGAAATGGTACAAAAATAACCAAGATCCAAGGAGCACCTATAATACAAGGCTAAGGATATATACTTGTATTGAAAGTGTTTACATTTATTTACCAATACATTTAAAACAACTAATTAAATAATTAAAAACATGGATCAATGTGACATATACCTTGATGGGTACCGATATTATAGTAGTGATTATCTTAAGTCTTTAAATTCCTTAAAATATCTTAAAATACCTTATAACAAAACATTTCAAGTCCAGACAATGCAATAGTTCTGTATGTGCAAATGGAAAGCCAATAGTGCAATTATGATTGTCTTCCTGATCCAATTAGTGGGGATAAAAAACAATGGATCCTTAAGGGATAGTGAGTTCCTTCCCAGAGTTAGTGGGAAATGTGAGATAATATATTGGAAAACTGTGTTACGTAAAATTATGTGAAAACATACAAAAAATACATAAATGTGTAAACTGAAAATCCATGTTAGTGATAACAAAAGGAACAAGTTACTGAACTGGCTTACAAGATGGCTTAAATTTTACTTTAAAGGGACACTCAGGTTAAATTAAATTTTCATGATTGAGATACAGCATGTAATTTTAAACAACTTTCCAATTTACTTCCATTAAAAAAAATGTGCACAGTCTGTTATAGTTACTCTTTTTGAGTCACCAGATCCTACTGAGCATGTGCAAGAATTCACAGACTATACGTATATGCATTTGTGATTGGCTGATTGCTATCACATGGTACAAGGGGAGTGGAAATATACATAACTTTGAAATTTGTTATAAAAAAAATCTACTACTCATTTGAAGTTCAGACTAAGTGCTATTGCATTGTCTTGTTATCTTGCATTTGTTGATTATGTAAATCTAAAGTGTTGACTGGTCCTTTAAAATGGAAAAAGGTATAAAAAGTGAAAAATTGCAAAATGAAAAAATGAAAAATAAAATGGGAAATGAAAAAATATATGTAGAGAAAGAAGGTTGTATAATGTGTCAATGAAATCCAAATGATGAGTTTTAGAGTGTAATGTTCCTTTTTAGTGATGAATCCTCTGAGTGTGGTTTTGGAAGCTGAAAAATACAATTAAAGAAAAGATCCAGATTTATCCAAAACGTATCCCCTACGGTGCTTTGAGTGTTAATCCAGGCATTGGTCAGTGGACAGATTGCAGCTGCTGGTTTGGATGTCACAACACTAGAACCTCTTCCCATAAAACCATCCTTTGCTCAGCTTGAAAAATTGTGGTATGGAGTTTTTTTCCTCATATCGGAAGTGCCACCTATGCAACCAGGAACACCATGTAACCAACCTGTTGAAAGGTCTGACTGGAGAGCCAATGCCAAGTGAACTTAAAATGTGAAGCTAAACTCAAAAAGCTTTTAAGTGCTGCAACAAATACTTGGGAATTTTTATTTTGTTTAAGAACATTCACTAAAATTCACTTCTGTAGAAGTTTCGTAGTTCCATTTAAACCAGACAGTCAGTAGCAATTTCAGAGTTTAGCTTCACATTTAAGAAGCCATTTTCTCAGTGCAGGAATAACAACTGAGGTTTGTGATACTATTAAATAGATAATTTGTTTTTATCACTAGCAAGGATTGATGTTCTGCAAATTGTCCCACTATTACTATACTATATGTTTATTATTGCACTGTATAATATTAACACAGGATTAGTATTCATGAGCATTCACAATGTATTTGTTTTTTCTATGGTTGCCATGGTAACAGTTGTGTGTTTTTTGCACAGTGGGTGGGGTTTCAATGGGTATAAAATGTTTCATTCACTCTGTACAATTATTGGTCTGATTATTTCACCTGTATCAAGTCTAGTGATTGCTTGTGTTATAACTTAGACATATATATATATACATACATATACATCTTTAGACATGTATATGTATGTATGTCTATGTTAAAGCCCTTTGCCTGTCTTTTTTTTTTTTTAACCTCATATCTTTGTAATATATTTTTGATGTGTTTTGTGCAACTTTTTAAACAGTTAACCAGAGCTCTGAAGTTACGGTAATCATTCTAACTTAAAACGCAATTGCGCTCAAGCGATCTGGTTTACTTTCAACTCGTAATACCAGCGGTAAACCTGAAGAGTTCAAACACCGCGATAAAACCATTATCGTTCGTGTGCAAACGGTTGCGATCCTTTCATAAATTGTCCCTAAGTGTGTAGTGTCTATCAGTAGACAAAATTCACTATGGTTTTCTGACCTCACCAACATCTATCTCCCTATCCGTCTGTCTGTCTGTCTTCCTCTCACACACAAATCTGTGCTGTTCACACTGACAGTCTGTATGCATTTGGGTATTTTAGAGTTTTATATGAAAAGAGTGAGTTATCTGAGTGCAGTGGTGAATTAATGACATTTGTTGAAAGGAAAGTGAAAGGCAAGGGAAACAATTTAGCCTAAAACCTCCTTGTTTAGTTGCATGTGAGAGTGACAGGCTAGTGCAGGATGCAACCATAATACTGTTCTCCAAAGAGAATACTGAATATGTCTGAAACAGGAAGTATTGTCAGTACTTTGATCTTATGTCAGCAAAATCACATTACAGAAGGAAATGATTACTGATACTGGTATAAAAACAGAAATTATGTGTCAGGGGAAAGAGCTATAAGAATGTCTTTCTACATATGTAAAAAAGGAAAGGTATGTTGTTATAGGATACTAATGTTGTCAGGTAGATAATGGTACATGGTAGATTATGGCTAATCAGGCTAATGTGTACTGTTAGTGCTGAAGAAATATTCACCTAGATTACGAGTTTTGCGTTAGAGACTATGCAGTGCTAACGAGCAGTTTATGCTCACAGCTCACTTACAGACAGTGCTGGTATTACAGGTTTTTACAAACCCGGTGTTAACAGACAAGAAGTGAGTGTTGAGCAAAATTTTGCTCCACATCTCACTCCAATACCAGCGCTGCTTACGTTAGCGGTGAGCTGGTTGTGCTTGCTCGTGCACGATTTCCCCATAGGAATCAACGGGGAGAGCCGGCTGAAAAAAAGTCTAACACCTGCAAAAAAGCAGCGTTTAGCTCCTAACGCAGCCCCATTGATTTCTATGGGGAAATAAAATTTATGTCTACCCCTAAAACCCTAACATGAACCCAAAGTCTAAAAACCCCTAATCTTACACTTATTAACCCCTAATATGCCGCCGCAAACATCGCCGACACCTACATTATATTTATTAACCCCTAATATGCCACCCCGACATTGCCGACACCTACATTATATATTATCATCGCCGCCACTATTCTAAATTTATTAACCCCTAAAACTAAGTATAACCCTAACCCCCCTAACTTAAATATAATTTAAATAAATATAAATAAATATTCCTATCATTAACTACATTATTCCTATTTAAAACTAAATACTTACCTATAAAATAAACCCTAAGCTAGCTACAATATAACTAATAGTTACATTGTAGCTAGCTTAGGCTTTATCAGCTCTTTTACCTGTAAAAAAATTACAAATCCCCCCAACATTAAAACCCACCACCCACACAACCATCCCTACTCTAAAACCCACCAAATACCCCCTTAAAAAAACCTAACACTAACCCCTTGAAGATCACCTTACCGGGAGAAGTCTTCATCCAACCGTGCCGAAGTCCTCAACGAAGCCGGGAGAAGTCTTCAACCAAGCCAGGCAAAGTGGACCTCCAGACCGGCAGAAGCCTTCATCCAGACGGCATCTTCTATCTTCATCCATCCGGCACGAAGCGGGTCCATCTTTAAGACATCCGACGCGGAGCATCCTCTTCATCCGACGGCTAACACTGAACGAAGGTTCCTTTAAATGACGTCATCCAAGATGGCTTCCCTTCAATTAAGGTAGAAAAAATCCTATTGGCTGATGCAATCAGCCAATAGGATTGAAGTTCAATCCTATTGACTGATCCAATCAGCCAATAGGATTGAGCTTGCATTCTATTGACTGATTGGAACAGCCAATAGGATTGAACCTCAATCCTATTGGCTGATTGGATCAGCCAATAGGATTGAACTTCAATCCTATTGGCTGATTGCATCAGCCAATAGGATTTTTTCTACCTTAATTCTGATTGGCTGATAGAATTCTATCAGCCAATCAGAATTGAAGGGACGCCATCTTGGATGACGTCATTTAAAGGAACCTTCATTCAGTGTTAGCCGTCAGATGAAGAGAATGCTCTGCGTCGGATGTCTTGAAGATGGACCCACTCCGTGCCGGATGGATGAAGTTAGAAGATGCCGTCTGGATGAAGATACTAGAAAAAACAGAAGAAGGTGCCAAATAAGTGTGAAATCAATGGTGATCTATGCCCACGCACATAACCAGAATCACTTACTAGATAAAAAGCACTTGAGAAGTGCCACAGGTACAGACTGGACCATTAATAGCTGCCCAGCGAGCTATCCTCACGAACTGTTTATCCTCACGAACTGTATACCGGCACATTGGTTCCAGAGCCTCAAATCAGCCAACCTTTCAGAATCTTGTCTGTCAGCCGCTCTGGAAATAACCGCTCACAAGTGCCAAAGAACTGAAGATGAATAAGTTCGTATAAAAACTCTATGATGTCCAGTGGTTTAAAAGCAAACAGTAAAAGTTTATTTAAAACCAAATACACAACACGTTTCACGGTTTATCAACCGTTTCATCACGTGTATTTCATCAGATACACCTGATGAAACGGTTGATAAACCGGGAAATGAGTTATGTATTTGATTTTAAATAAACTTTTACTGTTTGCTTTTAAACCACTGGTCATCACAGAGTTTTTATACAAACTTATTCATATTCAGTTCTTTGGCACTTGTGAGCGGTTATTTCCAGAGCGGCTGACAGACAAGATTCTGAAAGGTTGGCTGATTTGAGGCTCTGGAACCAGTGTGCCGGTATACAGTTTGTGAGGATAAACAGTTCGTGAGGATAGCTCGCTGGGCAGCTATTAATGGTCCAGTCTGTACCTGTGGCACTTCTCAAGTGCTTTTTATCTAGTAAGTGATTCTGGTTATGTGCGTGGGCATAGATCACCATTGATTTCACACTATTGTGGCGCCTTCTGTTTTTTTCTAGTATCTTCAGATCATTGCTGGTGGCCTATCACTATTGGAAGAAGTTATAGCTGCCGCACATCACACAACTTGTGGACATTTGTTGGAGTGAGATCCGGGAAATATTGGGTTCGATTTGAACTGCATACCAATATTGTATATATATAGTGCACACTTCACACACATTATTGACATTTTGTTTTATTTATATTTATATCTTTTGTCCTCATTTCCATTGATATTATTGAGATATATATGTGTATTGTCGTTCAATCTATTGGCTTTATCACAGTTTATTTTTGTACACAGTGCATAATATCTGCATAATTTTGTTCTATACGGTCATTTATTGATATCTCACTCAATATTTTTGAGATATATATGTGATTTGCTTTATCACTACTAGGCAATTTCAGAACACTAGTTTGCATTTTTAGATACATTGTTATCAAGCATCAATCCTCATAATTTAGTCTCTAGTGCAGTTCTCTTACATTAGGTATCCAGTATTTTGGGTATTTTTTTTGGAATAAGGCATTTTAGCCTTCACTAATATTAGGCGCCTTCAACTGTATATCACTTTTTTGCCGTCTGGATGAAGACTTCTGCCCGTCTGGAGGACCACTTCGCCCGGTTGGATAAAGACTTCTCCCGGTAAGGTGATCTTCAAGGGGTTAGTGTTTTTTTAAGGGGGTATTGGGTGGGTTCTAGAGTAGGGTTGGTTGTGTGGGTGGTAGGTTTTAATGTTGGGGGGGGATTTGTAATTTTTTTTACAGGTAAAAGAGCTGATTACTGCAAAAGGCCCTTTTAAGGGCTATTTGTAATTTAGTGTAGGGTAGGGCTTTTTTAATCTTGTAATTTGTTTATTATTTTCTGTAATTTAGTGTTTGGTTTATTTGTACATTAGATAATTTAATTTAATTGTATTTAATTGTATTTAATTTAGGGAAATAATTTAATTATAGTGTAGTGTTAGGTGTTAGTGTAACTTTTACAGGTCAATTTGTCTTTATTTTAGCTAGGTAGTTTATTAAATAGTTAATAACTATTTAGTAACTATTATACCTAGTTAAAATAAATACAAACTTGCCTGTAAAATAAAAATAAACCCTAAGCTAGCTACAATGTAACTATTAGTTATATTGTAGCTAGTTTAGGGTTTATTTTACAGGTAAGTATTTAGTTTTAAATAGGAATAATTTAGTTAATGATAGTAATTTTTATTTAGATTTCTTTTAATTATATTTAAGTTAGGGGGGGTTAGGGTGAGGGTTAGACTTAGATTTAGGGGTCAATAACTTTAGTATAGTGGCGGCGACGTTGGGGCGGCAGATTAGGGGTTAATAAATGTAGGTAGGTGTCAGCGATGTTAGAGACGGCAGATTAGGGGTTAATAATATTTAACTAATGTTTGCAAGGCGGGAGTGCAGCGGTTTAGGGGTTAATATATTTATTATAGTGGCGGCGATGTCTGGTTTGGCAGATAAGGGGCTAAAAATGTTCTTTTAGTGTTTGCGATGCGGGAGGGCCTCGGTTTAGGGGTTAATAGCTAGTTTATGGGTGTTAGTGTACTTTTTAGCACTTTAGTTAAGAGTTTTATGCTACGGCTTTGTAGTGTAAAACTCTTAACTACTGACTTTAAAATGTGGTACCAGTCTTGACAGGAGAGGGTGTACCGCTCACTTTTTGGCAGACTCGTAATACCGGCGCTATGCAAGTCCTATTGAAAAAAGAGGATACACAATTTACGTAAGTGGATTTGCTGTATTTCCAAGTCTGGCCAAAAAAGTGAGCGGTACACCTGTACTTGCAAGACTCGTAATATCAGCGGGCGTTAAAAAGCAGCGTTAGGACCTCTTAACGCTGCTTTTTAAGCCTAACGCACAATTCGTAATCTAGCCGATAAGTAATAAATACAAAAATTGCAGATGCAACATTAGTAACTTTTTGATTGGTTCAATGGGAGGGAGGGCAAATATCTGTTAATGTTTTGATGAGTCCTAATTTTATATTCTCTTTTGGAAAAAATGGATGTCAAAACTATTTAAGAAATAAATATGATCCTTTATTTGATTATGGTAAATTTACCCAATAGTAGTGATGCTAAAAGTACAGTTAAACAAAAATAATTACAATTCCTTCAAAGTTTTAAAAAATGACACCGGTGTCTCTATGTATAAAAATGTACATAATATATAAAAAATAAATTAAATTAAAATAATAACGTTGAAATCTTATAATTTATACAGTTTTGGGTTTATCACAAGTTGTAATTTCTAACAGAATGTTTGTAGATACAATTTTATAGTGGATAAAACAATAGTTGCTGTATAGTTCATATAGGATACTTTGTTTCAAGTTCAGCTATGCAATTGAGATCTTATCTTAGGCAACTATATATCAAATGTAGAGGTATGTTGGTGCGATTTTTATCACACTATAATATAAGTATACAAATTAGTACCTTGAAGTGTATCTGTTTGATATCACTTTTGTGAGATAATTGCGGTTAAATAAACGCCGATATGCCAGTGTTTTGATTAAGTTTCAAGATCAAGCTGGTGGCAGTTCTATATGAGCTGCTGGCGGTGAAATAAATGCCGCTTTGGTTTCCTCTTATTAGGTGGGCTTATCTGTTTGCTGCGAGAAAATTCACTTTTATATAAGTGTTTGGGTAGTTGTCGTGGCCGCTCAGTTACCTTATCCTTTGTCGGTCAGTGACCGATCGCGCTCTTAAGGGTTTCTTGGTGGGATCTTCGTTGCGGTTAAGTGCTAACCGTTTGTTGATGTTTTTTAAGTATCTCCGGTTTTTCTATTCTGTGGCTTGTCTGTCGGTCAGTGACCGATCACAATGGTATGGTTGTTGGATAACCTCCTGATGTGGAATTTTTGCGTGCCTTTCCGGTCTGTTGTTCCCAGGTTTCTTAGATGTCGGTCAGTGACCGATCTGGGTGCTGAAATGTGGTTGTTGGGATAAGTAGAAAGTTTGTAGGATAAGTAGAAAAAGGATTTCTAGTTGTCAATGTGATCTTTGCGGTTAAATATATGCCGCTCAGTGGGAACTTGAATATTTCAACTGGGTATAGCTGGTATTCACTTTGTCTTCTCAAATCCTGTGCAGGTGTGCTCTGGTATCAACATGTTTCGGCTGGACAGCCTTTCTACTTATCCCAACAACCACATTTCAGCACCCAGATCGGTCACTGACCGACATCTAAGAAACCTGGGAACAACAGACCGGAAAGGCACGCAAACATTCCACATCAGGAGGTTATCCAACAACCAAACCATCGTGATCGGTCACTGACCGACAGACAAGCCACAGAATAGAAAAACCGGAGATACTTAAAAAACATCAGCAAACGGTTAGCACTTAACCGCAACGAAGATCCCACCAAGAAACCCTTAAGAGCGCGATCGGTCAAACAGATACACTTCAAGGTACTAATTTGTATACTTATATTATAGTGTGATAAAAATCGCACCAACATACCTCTACATTTGATATATAGTTGCCTAAGATAAGATCTCTTTAAACTTTGGGATAAAGTTTACTTCAGGTGTGCTAGATTCCCCACCAGCTAGACAGTCTAAACCTACCAAACATTCAGGGCAAATATCTGGTCATCTCTCTCCCTCTCTTGTTCTCTCAATATATGCACAGATAGATAAACAGACAGACGGACAGAAATTAAACCTAAAAATAATGACATCCTATTTACACACTATTGTCCCACATCAACAGGGAATATGGGTTGTGGGTTATTTTAGCGGACATACTCAGTGGCGTCACTAGTGGGGTGACACCACCAGAATTTTTTTTTTTTTTACATTTTATTGAAATTCAAAGAAATACAATGTAGAGATGCATAGATTTTTTTATTAGAGGGGCCAGCATTTGTGAACATTAGTGGGACTGGGGAAGTTGTAGACACTTAATTTTTTTCAATTTCCACAAATAGTTTTCCCAGCTGCTTTTGCTTGTTTGTACTTTGCTCCTCCCCTGACCATTTTCACTATGAATGTTGTGGGCGTGCTGTGGGGCTTGCGAAGTAGCGCTGCTAGCCTAAACCTGCCTGCCTATCTGTGCTCACTGCTCAGTGACGTGTGGAGCAGTGGAGTCACTCTTTGCTGTGCTGTCTCTCTAAACGGGAACTGGGAAATCGTGAGGGGGATGCCTGGCACCTGACCGACATGTCTGACACTGTCTCTAAAGTGAAGGAGCCACGTATGATGCCCACCAGACCGGTACGGTTACTGTACACTAAATGCACACTGAAGAGGTAGGAGGGGAGGGCGGGTGGGGGTCTGGGGGAGGTCAGAGTGCAGAGGTGATTTGCCATAAGAAGCAATAGGCACGCGGCCCGGGACTGTGCACTGACAGACATGGAACAGAGTCAGAGAGCCTAAACCTTTTCTTTAGTGATTTATTTTAGAGTGCTCTGTTTATCTTTCATTTGATGCTCTGCTGAGCCAGGGAGTTGCTCTAGGCATGAGCTTTATAATTAATGCAGTGCAGTTTACATATTTTGTATGTGTGTGTGTCTGAGTTTTTGTGTGTGGGTGTCTGAGTTTTTGTGTGTGTCTGAGTGTTTTTGTGTGTGTGTCTGAGTGTTTTTGTTTGTGTGTCTGAGTGTTTGTGTGTGTGTGTCTGAGTGTTTTTGTGTGTGTCAGTGTTTTTGTGTGTGTGTGTGTCTCAGTGTTTTTGTGTGTGTTTGTGTGTCTGAGTGTTTGTGTGTGTGTGTGTGTCTGAGTGTTTTTGTGTGTGTCAGTGTTTTGTGTGTGTGTGTGTCTCAGTGTTTTTGTGTGTGTGTGTCTGTTTTTGTGTGTGTCTAAGTGTTTCTATGTGTGCCTAAGTGTTTGTGTGTGTGTGTGTGTGTCAGAGTGTTTTTGTGTTTGTGTCTGAGAGTGTTTCCAAGTGTTTGTGTGTGCATCTGAGTGTGTTTTTAAGTGTGCCTGAGTGTTTGTATGTGCGTGTGCCTGTGTTTTTGTGTGTGTCTGCTTTCTGGGGGGTGACACTATAACTTACCGCACCGGGTGACACCAACCCTAGTGACGCCACTGGACATACTACAATATGAAGTGTTCTTCTCATTGATTTTGCTATAGGACATCCAATGCTGTGCTTTACATGCAACTTTTTGGGTGTAAGAAATGTGTGAAGTTTAATGGGTTCTCTGCCTATTCTGATTTATTTATGTTTTAATTCTTAGGGAAAACATTTGGTCTACTGTTGAGTCTCTCATTACATTCTAAATAAAATTACATTGATCAAGTGTTTCACATCTATCAGAGCAATAACATAACTAAACTTACTTTGTTTTGCCTTTTAACTTGCTCTTGAAAAAGACGACTGGTTTGTTGAAACGCGTAGAGCTTAATAAACGTATTTTTTTATAAAGATATTAAGGTTTCTTTTTTGTCATACTGTGGCATCGCTAATACTGGATTTTTGATTCAATGAGTATACTGCACTTATTTTTATTGAGTTTATACAAACACAAAATTGGAGTCCTTTCATTCCCAGAGTCTTTTGGACTGACATTGAATTGGTGGATTACACATTGGAGCAAGCGCCCCTCTAACCAAACCAATGTAAAATTTATATCTATGCCTATATAGCTACAGGAATAGATATACAGGTATAGGTGTATATATAGAAATATGTATTTAAAATAAAATGTACACTGTCCTGTAACACATAAATACTTTACATATGTACACACAGCTATACATATATTTGTTAAACGTATGGAAGGGTTGGAAGGGGCCGCCTACGGCAATCTGGATATAGTGACTGTTAACACAATTAATAAAGTGCTAAAATTTCAAATACTTGTAAAATTATGAAAATTAAGAATACATTTTGAGTATCCAGGACAGAATTGAAAATAGTGTATAAAAATTGTGAATACAAATATATTTAATAGATGCAATAATAAGTGCTTACAAACTTAAAATATAGACACCGGTGTCAAGTCAAACTACTATACAATTTAAAAGGTCCCATGCCAGTTTCCCTAATCAGAGGGTGGATGGTGTCTTTATTAGGCGATAGGATTTGAAGACATAGTATTCATTTTTTGAAACAGTGCACGCCCTTGAAAGACACTAACCACTAAAGGATTGGATAGAACTGTCCGCATGACACAAAGAGCTGACTAAGGAAGAGAAGTGCCGTGCGGACTGTAACAAAAACATAGCAAATACAGACTGCAGCTAAACGACTTCATACAGCCTAATAAGGTACTATCCATCAAGTTTATACCGTTAAAGACTCACATTGTTTTGGAACTTCACCCCAACTGACTTTTACAAGTTAAGATCTGTCCGTGTTGTATATGAGAATTGATCTGATTAACTAGTGTTAATTACCATCGAGCTGGCCAACCGTTATACTGGACATTATAACCAACTATTTTAAAGACCTTTTAAATCTTATAGTAGTTTGACTTGACACTGGTATCTATATTTTAAGTTTGTAAGCACATATTATTGCATCTATTAAATATATTTGTATACACAATTTGTTTACACTATTTTTAATTCTGTCCTGGATACTCAAAATGTATTCTAAATTTTAATAATTTTACAAGTATTTGAAATTTTAGCACTTCATTAGTTGTGTTAATGGTCACTATATCCAGATTTCCGTAGGCGCCCCCTTCCAACCCTGCCATACATATTCTATTATTATTTGTACTCGTTGTGAGAAGTACAACCAGTAAGGGAGGCCATACCTGGAAACAATTAGTTCTTTTTAAACATATTTACACTAGACACATTCCTCACTACCAATTAGAACTATATCATTATAACTTTTACTTAATAAATGGATATACAGGTGGCCCTCATTTTACAACGGTTCAATTTACACTGTTTCAGAATAACAACCTTTTTTTCCAGTCATGTGACTGCTATGGAAAAGCATTGAGAAGCAGTGCATTTATTAAAATAGCCAGTAGGTGGAGCTATACGCTTGTGTTGCAGCAAAGCCAAGCAAGCTGAAATTAATCAGTTTAACCAGACCTGAGCTATCAAGCAGATTTCAAAGGAACAAGATTTTCCTGTCTATAAATCAGTCCAGATTGAAATGGATAGAAAGAACTGTTTGCAGAAAAATGCAAGTGAAGTCTGTGTTGTGTGATTATTTTGTTAGGTTTATAATGCTGTTTAGCAAATGTTTTTGTTCATTTAACTTAGTTTAATTATATATTCTGTGTTGTGTGATTATTTTATTAGGTTTATAATGCTGTTTAGCATTTAAAGTCTTCATTTCAAAGCTTTAAAAATAATGTTTTAGGTGTTACTTATGACAATTTTGAAAGGGTCCTGGAACCTATCTCGCTCACTTCCCATTGACTTACATTATAAACTGGGTTTCAATTTACAACGGTTTCGATTTACAACCATTCCTTCTGGAACCTAACCCCGGCGTAAACTGAGGGCTACCTGTATTTAAAAGTAGAGATAATTTATTATCACAAATAGAAGATTCTACTCTTAATAACCATCTGATAGTACAAGAGAAATTTAAAAATATAATTACAATAGAAAGTTTAGAGAAACTATTATCAAAAGAAATTAAAAACTGAATTGACATTCATGGAAAAATATGTAAATAAGGGATTAGTCCCTAGAGGACTACGCCTTAAAAAGGATTGTACATTTGAATTGACTAAATAGCTAAAAGATGAATGGTATGGGACCTTAGAACAAGCCCTTTAAATTTGATTTTAAAAAATCATTAAAGCAAGAAATGGGGCGATAAAAGAAATAGGGGACGAAATTAATAAACATAAAAATATTTTAGGGACAAAGAAAATAGATTCCATTGATAAAGAAAAACAACGAGAAGTCATAACTAGACTGAAGAATTAAATAATGATATATTACAAACTAAATGGAAAACATTTGATAGAGATCAGAAAGATTACAAACTAGAAGAATACAAGGGAGTGGACAAAGAAAATATAGTTATTAACAATTTACTATTTAGTAAGAAAAGATTGGAGATGACACAAGGGCAAGAGAATACCAAACAAAATGATGAGAAACCAACAATAGGAAGACCAAGATTAGAAACAAAACCATATAATACTAATTATACGGATGAGGACAGGTCTAGAGATAGGGAATGGCACAATAGAAAAAGATTTAATAGACAATATGAACAACAAGATTATTCAAGGGACAGGAGGAATAATTCTACACTAGAAGAGATAACTATAGAGGTGCCCTATATAATAGACCAAATTCACAGAACTATCAATATTTGGATAATAAAAACAGAAAAAAATAAAGAAACTATAGAGATTACCAATAGAATAATAACAGGGTTAAACAAGAACAGAGAAATTGGTACAATAGGGAGAGCAATTATGGGAACTACCAAAGACAGAATATACAAAGAAATTAAACAGAGAGTAATGATTGGGGACTACCTATGAAAAACAGATATGAGGTATTTAATCAGGCTGATGATTATATACCTAGAGAACAATCACTGAATGAACCAGGTTGCTCTAATGATTTTTTAGACAGGGGCCATGAGAGGGCCAACGACCCTCCAAAAGGGAAAAGAAGAAGAGAGGTAATAGAGGGAGAGGAAGAAGAAATCTGAAAATAAAGGAAACTAAGAATACAACACGGAAATCTCATAATACTGGTATCTTTAAAATAAGTGGTAATCCCCTCACTAAAGAGGAAGAAAATGTTAATTTGCAACCACCACAAAACTAAATAAATTTGAACATTTAATTAATATAAATCAATTTGTAAGAAAATTGACCCTCAAGAAACATTTTCTAAAAAACCCAATTCTATCAAATGCACAAATGAGAGCAGAGAATGATCATCCAAAAAGAGAATATATTCATACCAATTTCAGGCCAAAATCAAATTTTTTCCTTGCACATGAAAAGGGTAATTTTATTGAATCCTTTGAGAAACTGGTAAATCAAGATCTAGACAAATTGGACATAGTAAAAACACAAAAGATTAATTGGAATATGAATAAAACAGAAAGAGAAACCCTGACAAAAATTACAATCCAGAACTGATATAGTCATAAAGCAAGCGGATAAGGGTGGCAGAACAGTAATTATGAAAGATACTGACTATTTAAAAGAAGCATATAGATTACTAGGTGATAGTGCCACCTATAAACAATTAAAAAATGACCCTGGTGACATCTACTAATAACAACTAAAAGTTTTATTACATGGAGCATTATCTGACAATCTAGTTACAAGCTCCGAATATGCATTTTTATTAATTAAAAACTTCAGAACCCCTATCTTTTATTTTCTCCCCAAGATTCACAAAAATTACAATAATCCTCCAGCCCATCCTATAATTTCAGGTGTAGACTCCATTACATCAAATTTATCACAATACGTTGATAATTTTTTGCAAATATATGTTAACAATCTTGAATCATACCTTTCGGACTCAACACATTTCCTTATTTTTTTTTAAAAAAAAGACATAATATGGGGAATAAATATGTTTTAGTCACATGTGATGTGAGCTCCCTGTACACAAATATAGTCCATCAATTGGGAATACAGGCCATAAGTTATTTTCTTAAAAGAGATGAACATATGTCAGATATTTAGAGTTACTTCATTATACAGTGTATAGAATTTATTCTCAAAAATAATTATTTTAAATTTGAAGATAATTTTTATCTGCAAACAAAAGGGACAGCAACGGGCACAAGGTTCTCACCCAGTTATGCCAATCTTTTCATGGGGGTATTTAAAGATAAAATGATTAATGCGAACCTTATGTACAAACGGTACATTGATTATATGTTTCTTATTTGGAGCGGTGACATCGAATTATTAAATATATTTATGGAAGATCTAAACAAAAATGATTTTGGACTGAATTTCACACATGAATATAGTAGATGTAAGATTAGTTTTTTAGATATAGAAATCAAGATTGCAGATAAACAGATTAAAACTAGGACATTTTTAAGAAGATGGATTATAATAATTATATTGATTCCAAAAGTTGCCACCACGAAAACTGGAAAAGAAATATACCAAAAGGACAACTGTTAAGGATCATAAAAAAATGCTCTGATATATCCAGTTATGAAGAACAATCAAAAATTCTAGTAGAAAAATTTGAACAAAAGGGATATAATCCATTAAAAATAAATACACTAGTGGAAGAAATTAAGCACATAGATAGGGACACCTTGATAATAAAAAAAGAAAGAAGAACTAAGTCAGATATTAATAATTCATCCAAACTGGAGGTACCATTTATAACTACATATTCAGCAAAGCACAAAATGATCAGAAGAATTGTAAATAAACATTGGCATCTTCTACAAAGAGACCCAAATATAGGTAATATGGGAGATAATCCAAAATTTATCTATAAAAAAGCCAAAAACTTTAAAAATATGTTAGCACCGAGTGAATATAAAGGAAAAAAGAAAGACAGTGGAAATAGAGACCTAAAAGGGGAAAAAATAGAGGGAAAATCAGGAAAGAATTATAAAATGAAAGAAATAATGAAATGTACAGGTATGAATGTAATCTACATAATACAGTGTGATTGCAATTTAAAATATGTTCTACAAACAAACAAACAGGAAGCTAAAAGACAGGATTAGAGAGCATATATTGGCCATTGAACATGAAAGAGATGATACAACCATCTATAGGCACTTTAAAGATCAACACCACAGTAAAGTACAAGCTAAGAAATATTGGGGAATACAAAAAAAATAAAAAAAGATCCTAAAAGATAGCAGAAGATGGAATATGGAGCAAAGATTACTCAGGCAAGAGGCTAAGTTAAAGGGACAGTAAACCTTAAAAATAATGTTATATAATTCTGCACATAGTGCAGAATTGTATAACATTATTTAAGTGCTATAGCTCTAATAGCTTTTTTTACCTTTAAATATGTAAAAATTATGGCGCTTTTACAGACCCGCTCTCTGCTGAGCGGGTCTGTAATATTTAGTCAGCGCATCGGGCCAGCTGTATAGTCACAGCCCGGCCCGACCGCGCCATAAGACTAAGTGCAGCTCGCTCCTGTGACAGGAGCGAGCTGCACTTAGTGCTATGGCGCGGTCGGGCCAGGCTGTGACTATACAGCTGGTCGATGCGCTGACTAAATATTACAGACCCGCTCAGCAGAGAGCGGGTCTGTAAAAGCGCCATAATTTTTACATATTTAAAGGTAAAAAAGGCTATTAGAACTATAGCACTTAAATAATGTTATATAATTCTGCACTATGTGCAGAATTATATAACATTATTTTTAAGGTTTACTGTCCCTTTAATATATGACTTTGGAACACTGCTCCCTTTAGGCCTGAATAGTGAGCTTGATTTAAATTGTCTTATTTAAGCTGCCTAATTTAAGCTGTCTAGCCATACCGGTTTCCCTCATTTAGATGGAAAAAAAAATCAACAAAAAAATAAAATTAAACATTTTTTCAACCACAATTACATTTTTTCAACCACAATTAACTTTGATATATTAATGAGTTCTCCAATATGGATTACTTATTGTTCAAGTTCTAAACACATATACATTTGTTAAGAGGACTAGACACTAACTATCACCTAGATAAAAAGTTTTGCGCTATAGAGGGAGCGATGGGGTAAAAAACAAGTGAGGGGAGCTGTGTGTATTTCAATACATAAATAATATGTGTTACCGTGACCTTTAAATGAGCTTCTCGTATTGGTTTCAAAATTCAATCATAATATATATTGCACTGTGATAAGGTAAACAAATAGGTGAAAACTGGGTGAAAAATAGTGAAAATATGACTACAAGAGGTTAAAAAACAAACGGCTAGATTTAGAGTTTTGTCAGTAACGACCCACGTAGCTAACGCTGGCTTTTTTCTGGCCGCACCTTTAAAATAGCTCTGGTATTGAGAGTCCACAGAATGGCTGCGTTAGGCTCCAAAAAAGGAGCGTAGAGCATATTTAACGCAACTGCAACTCTCGATACCAGAGTTGCTTACGGAAGTGGCCAGCTTCAAAAACGTGCTCGTGCACGATTCCCCCATAGAAAACAATGGGGCTGTTTGAGCTGAAAAAAAACCTAACACCTGCAAAAAAGCCGCGTTCAGCTCCTAACGCAGCCCCATTGTTTGCTATGGGGAAACACTTCCTATGTCTGCACCTAACACCCTAACATGTACCCCGAGTCTAAACACCCCTAACCTTACACTTATTAACCCCTAATCTGCCGCCCCCGCTATCGCTGACCCCTGCATATTATTATTAACCCCTAATCTGCCGCTCCGTAAACCGCCGCTACTTACATTATCCCTATGTACCCCTAATCTGCTGTCCCAAACACCACCGACCCCTATATTATATTTATTAACCCCTAATCTGCCCCCCACAACGTTGCCTCCACCTGCCTACACTTATTAACCCCTAATCTGCTGAGCGGACCGCACCGCTATTATAATAAAGTTATTAACCCCTAATCCGCCTCACTAACCCTATAATAAATAGTATTAACCCCTAATCTGCCCTCCCTAACATCGCCGCTCACCGCTATTCTAATAAATGTATTAACCCCTAAAGCTAAGTCTAACCCTAACACTAACACCCCCCTAAATTAAATATAATTTAAATCTAACGAAATTAATTAACTCTTATTAAATAAATTATTCCTATTTAAAGCTAAATACTTACCTGTAAAATAAATCCTAATATAGCTACAATATAAATTATAATTATATTATAGCTATTTTAGGATTTATATTTATTTTACAGGTAACTTTGTATTTATTTTAACCAGGTACAATAGCTATTAAATAGTTAAGAACTATTTAATAGCTAAAATAGTTAAAATAATTACAAATTTACCTGTAAAATAAATCCTAACCTAAGTTACAATTAAACCTAACACTACACTATCAATAAATTAATTAAATAAAATACCTACAATTACCTACAATTAAACCTAACACTACACTATCAATAAATTAATTAAATACAATATCTACAAATAAATACAATGAAATAAACTAACTAAAGTACAAAAAATAAAAAAGAACTAAGTTACAAAAAATAAAAAAATATTTACAAACATCAGAAAAATATTACAACAATTTTAAACTAATTACACCTACTCTAAGCCCCCTAATAAAATAACAAAGACCCCCAAAATAAAAAAATGCCCTACCCTATTCTAAATTACTAAAGTTCAAAGCTCTTTTACCTTACCAGCCCTGAACAGGGCCCTTTGCGGGGAATGCCCCAAAGAATTCAGCTCTTTTGCCTGTAAAAAAACACATACAATACCCCCCCCCAACATTACAACTCACCACCCACATACCCCTAATCTAACCCAAACCCCCCTTAAATAAACCTAACACTAAGCCCCTGAAGATCTTCCTACCTTGTCTTCACCATGCCAGGTATCACCAATCGTTCCAGGCTCCGAAATCTTCATCTAAGCCCAAGCGGGGGCTAGACTTCCATCATCCGACGGCTGAAGAAGTCCAGAAGAGGCTCCAAAGTCTTCATCCTATCCGGGAAGAAGAGTAGATCCGGACCGGCAACCAACTTCTTCCAAGCGGCATCTTCTATCTTCATCCGATGAGGACCGGCTCCATCTTGAAGACCTCCACCACGGACCCATCTTCTCCTTCCGACGACTTCCCGACGAATGACGGTTCCTTTAAGGGACGTCATCCAAGATGGCGTCCCTCGAATTCCGATTGGCTGATAGGATTCTATCAGCCAATCGGAATTAAGGTAGGAAAATTCTGATTGGCTGATGGAATCAGCCAATCAGAATCAAGTTCAATCCGATTGGCTGATTCAATCAGCCAATCAGATTGAGCTTGCATTCTATTGGCTGTTCCGATAAATTTATTTTAAACTGTATACATTTCATACTTCACAATAATTCTTTTTTATTTAATAAAGATATTTTCTTACAACTAAAAGGGACTGCAATGGGCACAAGGTTCGCCCCCAGCTATGCTAATTTATTTATGGGATACTTTGAAAACAAATACATTAATTCCAGTCCCTGGGGGGCGAACCTTGTGCAATATTACAGATATATAGACGACCTGTTCCTTATTTGGAAAGGGGAACCAGAATTACTCGAACTATTCATAGAAGATATAAATAGTAATTCATTAGGCCTTAGTTTCACACACGAATCAAGCACTAATAATATCCACTTCCTTGACATAGAAATACAAATAGTAAACAATGAAATCACCACAAAAACTTTTTTCCAAAATCTGATGCCAATAATTACATTCATAATGACAGTTGTCATCTACAGAAATGGAAAACAAATATTCCAAAAAATCAATACATTAGAATCAGAAAAAACTGCTCAGATATAAATCATTTTACAACACAATCAGAAATACTAACAAAAAGATTTCAAGAAAAGAAATATGACCCACAATTTCTAGAAAAAAACAAATTGGGAGTCCTTGAAATGAACAGAGATCAAATTTTAAAACCAAAAATAAAAAAAGATTATGTCAACAGAGAGGAAGATCCCCTCTTCATACCCTTCATAACACAATACAATTCCCAACATCAAGAGATTAGAAAAATCTTAAATAAACACTGGCACTACATAAAACAAGACCAGATTATTGGACACAAACTAAAAAACAGACCAGATATCATTTTTAAAAAAGCTAAAAAATTTAAAAATATTCTTTCCCCCAGCAAATTTAAAAATAAAGAAAGAAACATCCAAGGTACCAAAAACATCTTGAATAAAAAAGTAGAAGGCTTCTTCCCCTGCCCAACTTGCAAATCATGCAAACACAGTACAAAAACTAAATCTTTACAATCAAACAACACAAAACAATATATTAACATTAAAGAAATTATCCGCTGCTCAGACAAAAATGTAATTTATTGCATACAATGCATATGTGGCCATCAATATTTTGGCCAAACTAGTCGAATGCTAAGAGATCGCATTAGAGAACACTTACATCACATTGAGCATAAAGCTACTAATACAATTCTATACAAACACTTTACAGAATGCCATAATGGCAATACTAGACGTATGAAATTTTGGGGTGTTCAGAAAATCATTTTAAACCCTAGAGGGGGAAACATAGAAAATCTACTTCTGAGAAAAGAAGCAGAATATATCCACTCTTTTAAAACTCTACACCCCCACGGACTAAATATTGAATTTGATCTTAATTTTCTCATTTAAAAAAACAGCCAATAACGTCATACTAATCTGTACTATAAATTACAAATTATACACCTATAAATTTTAGGTGAAATAAATTGATCCTCACATATAGAATAAGTAAAAATTCCTCTTTAAATTAATACCTTTCTATACTTGAATATAAGAACCTCCCACATTAGCACTCAAAGATATAAATTTAAAGGGAGACCAATATAAGTCCATAAAATACAAATAAGACTGCTACAAAATTAAAGCAATGGTACATTTACCAAACTGTCCAAAATAATGCATCAAAGAAAAGAATATAACAATAAAAATATTGTATCAATGAAATTGGACACACACAATTAATTTTAAAATACGTTTTTTGCAAAAAAACTCTTTAACTCCCAACTATAAGAGGCAACAAATATTTAATTGTTCTAATATCTACAAGTTTTAAAAAGTTTTTTAAACATTTTTACATTTCAAAAAAATGTCCATTAAAATCATCAAAATATTTTATTATTGTTTCCTATTTTATAAATGTCATATTTTATTTATCAATTTTCCTATGTTCAAGGTAAAACTAAGGTCCTTTTTTCAACATAATTAAACTAATTGCTAAAAACCTATGTAGTTACCAATCAATTTGCTGATTGGCTGATCCAGATTTCAAATTGCTCCAATGAAATCACGCCTACACCTTTAAAAACTCAAGACCAGCACACCTTGGGCATCTTGATAAAGGCTGAAGCCGAAACGCGTAGATTTGCCCCTAGTGTGCACTCCAACAACTCAAGTCTGCATCTGAGACTACCCAGGATTGAACACGAAAAAATCAGTTACTGGTGATTGCTATACACCGAGCACCACAAGACTTAAAGTGGACACTCACCAGACCTGAAGCTCCAGCAAACCTTGAAAAAGGTATACAGCTCCAGCAACTCTTAAGAAAAGATTTTTATAACCAACAGGTGGTCTGAAACTCCTGCAAACCTTTCCAAGGTAAACAGTTTCACTACAGATCAACCATCAATCACTGAAACTCCAGCAAACCCTGGGAGGGTATATAGTTTCAGCTACAAACAGACACCTACAAAGAGAAGCGTTCAAACACCTCACGCAACCAGAAAAATAGAAACTCCAGCAAATAAATACAAGGTAAACAGTTTCTATAATTAAGTCATACCAACAACTGAAACTCCTGCAAACCAAGTCTTAGATAACAGTTTCAATATACAGAACCAAGTTTTATCAACAACTGAAACTCCTGCAAACCAAGTCTTAGATAACAGTTTAAATATACAGAACCAAGTTTTATCAACAACTGAAACTCCTGCAAACCCAGTTTAGGTAAACAGTTTCAGCATCTTTACCATCCAGTAGTTGTTATCTTCATCTACAATTTCGATCTACAAGTTTTAACTACAGCGGAAAAATTATTTTATTCACATAAAGGCTTGTCTGTTTCAATCAATCAGACACCTGGAAAAATTATTTCATGCAAACTGTGAGTAATTTCATTTCCAACTAAAAGTCACATCTAAAGTCACATCAAAAGATACTTGCAATTCATCAGATGAACATTTATTTCCACCTCCTACGTTAATTATTTTAACTTAATCTGTTTTTGTCATATGCTTTGAACACTATTGCATGAATTTATTGTGAATTTATTGTCAATTTTAACTTTTGATTAAGGAATTTTAATATATAATATACGCAAGGTAATAGAGCTCTTTACCACTTATTATCCTATCAGAATATATTATCTAGTCCAATATTGTTTTGTATGGCAACAATTAAATATTTTGTTTTTTAACCTCTTGTAGTCATATTTTCACTATTTTTCACCCAATTTTCACCTATTTGTTTACATTATCACAGCGCAATATATATCATGATTGAATTTTGAAACCAATACGAGAAGCTCATTTAAAGGTCATGGTAACACATATTATTTATGTATTGAAATACACACAGCTCCACTCACTTGTTTTTTACCCCATCGATCCCTCACAGTTGTTTGAAGGAACAGCTGTTTATCAGGGTTGAGCTGTCTCAATCCATTAGGTGGACTCACTCTTAACTGTTTTTCGCTATAGAGGGAGCAAAACAAACGCAAGAAAAGTTTCGTTATTTCACCCTCCAGTCCATAGCGCTGCCATTACGAGTTTTGGAAAAGCCGCCTTGTGCGTGCGATATGGTTGCGATGAGCTCCATACTGCACAAAATACAATCGCTGCTTTGACGTGCTTGTGCATGCTTTCCCCATAGATATCAATGGGGAGAGAGTGTTAGAAAAAAAACACCTGAAGCGCGGACTGAAAAGCTCCGTAACGCAACCCCATTAATGTCTATGAGGGAAAAAAAGTTTTGTTTAATCCTAACACCCTAGCATAAACCCCATGTCTAAACAGCCCTAATCTGCTGCCCCCGACATCGCCGACACCTACATAATGTTATTAACCCCTAATCTGCAGCTCCCGATATCGCCCACCAAAATAAATCTATTAACCCTTAATCTGCCGCTCCCGATATCGCCGCCACTATAATAAAGTTATTAACCCCTATTCTGCCGCTCCCCGACATCGCCGTCACTAAATAAAGTTAACCCCTGAATTTCTGGCCTACCACATCACTACCAGTAAATAAACCTATAAACCCTATATATATATATATATATATATATATATATATATATATATATATATATATAAAATCTGCATCATAATAAATAGGCGGAGCTAAATTATGCTAATTATTTAGGTTTAGAAAAGTGGGCGGAACTTAAGGGTAGGGGGTGTGGTAAAAATTTCATGCAGGTAATTGGTAGCTGCAAAGTGTCCCTAGAAATGTTTTTCAAATGTTGGCAACTATGCTATATATATATTTAGTAGACAACCCAAGGTATTGATCTAGGCCTATTTTGGTATATTTCATGCCACCGTTTTGCCGCCAAATATGATCACATTAAAAACATTGTTAATTTTTTCTCAAACTTTTAGTTTCTCACTGAAATGATTTACATACCACTTGTGCAGTCATAAAACAAATGTTTTTAAAAGCTTCTCTGAGATCCCCTTTGTTCAGAAATAGCAGGCATGCAGGGCTCTGCCATTGCTTTTTAATAATTAGAAGGCCGCTAATTACAGCTGCGAACCACACTTCTAATATTCCCGGCAGTGAAGGAGTTAATCAGGTAGCGACGCGTGTAAGGTTAATTTTAGCTGTAGTGTAGTGATCTAGCTCATTATGTGCATGTTACACAGTTTTACATATTGTGGACTTTCTACACTCACATATCCTATATAATAAAAGGCCAAATATGTTTGTCCGATGCAGTCATGCGCAGTAGAGACTGCACAAGGACAAACATACCTGGCCTTGAACAGCAGAGAGTGAGATAGTGGTGCCAATCGGCTGTGAGGGGGGGGCGTGGCCGAACGTGCCGTGATGGAGGTGTGGCCGGGCCTGCCATTATGAGGGGGTGGTTGGCGGGAGTGTGCATGATCGGGCGTGAACAATGGAGCACCCGTGATGGGGGCGTGGTCATGCCGGAGTGGGCGTGGCCGAGAGAGAGCTCAAAAGATGGGGAAGAAAGAGCAAAAGAGGGGGTAAGAGAGCAAAAGAGAGGGGGGGAGAGAGAGAGCAAAAGAGAGGGAGACAGAGAGAGAGCAAAAGAGAGGGGGACAGAGAGAACACAAAAGAGAGGGGGAGAGAGCAAAAGAGAGGAGGGTGAGAGAGAGCAAAAGAGAGGGAGAGAGAGCACAAAAGAGAGGGGGGTGAGAGAGAGCAAAATAGAGGGGGGAAGAGAGAGCACAAAAGAGGGGAGGGAGAGAGCAAAATAAAGGGGCGAGAGAGAGAGAGCGCAAAAGAGGGGGGGGAGAGAGAGAAAAAGAGAGGGGAGAGAGAGCAAAATAGAGGAGTAGAGAGAGAGCAAAAGAGAGGGGGGAGAGAGAGCAAATGAGAGGGGGGGAGAGAGAGAGCAAAAGAGAGGGGGAGAGAGAAAGCAAAAGACAGGGGGGAGAGAGAAAGTGCAAAAAAGGGGGGAGAGAGAGCAAAAGAGGGGGGAGAGAGACCAAAAGAGGGTGGAGAGAGAGCAAAAGAGAGGGGGAGAGAGAGCACAAAAATAGAGGGGGGAGAGAGAGAGCAAAAGAGATGGGGAGAGAGAGAGCAAAAGAGAGGGGGGAGAGCAAATGAGAGGGGGAAGAGAGAGTACAAAAGAGAGGGGGAGAGAGCTTAAAAGAGAGGGAGGAGAGAGAGAGCAAAAGAGAGGAGGGAGAGAGAAAGTGCAAAAGAGGGGGGAGAGAGAGCAACAGAGAGGGGAGAGAGAGAGCACAAAAATAGAGGGGAGAGAGAGAGAGAGCAAAAGAGATGGGGAGAAAGAGAGCGCAAAAGAGAGGGGGCGAGAGAGCAAAAGTGAGGGGGGGGGGGAGAATGAGCAAAAGAGAGGGGGAGAGAGAAAGAGCAAAAGAGAGGGGGGAGAGAGAGAGCAAAAGAGAGGGGGGAGAGAGAGAGCAAAAGAGAGGGGGGAAGAGAGAGAGCAAAAGAGGGGGAGAGAGAGAACAAAAGAGAGGGGGGAGAGAGAGAGCAAAAGAGGGTGGAGAGAGCAAAAGAGAGGGGGAGAGCGTGCAAAAGAGATGGGGGAGAGAAAGAGAGCAAAAAAGGGGGAGAGAGAGTGCAAAAGAGAGGGGGAGAGCAAAAGAGAGGGGGGAGAGAGAGAGCAAACGAGAGGAGGAGAGAGAGAGAGCAAACAAGAGGGGGAGAGAGAGAGAGCAAACGAGAGGGGGAGAGAGAGCAAAAGAGAGGGGGGAGAGAGAGCAAACGAGAGGGGGGGAGAGAGAGCAAACGAGAGGGGGGGAGAGAGCGCAAAAGAGAGGGGGAGAGAGAGCACAAAAGAGAGGGGGAGAGAGAGCACAAAAGAGAGGGGGAGAGAGAGCACAAAAGAGAGGGGGAGAGAGAGCACAAAAGAGAGGGGGAGAGAGAGCACAAAAGAGAGGGGGGAGAGAGAGCGCAAAAGAGGGGGGGGGAGAGAGAGCGCAAAAGAGAGGGGGGGAGGGGGAGCGCAAAAGAGAGGGGGGAGAGAGAGCGCAAAAGAGAGGGGGGGAGAGAGCGCAAAAGAGAGGGGGGGAGAGAGTGTGCAAAAGAGAGGGGGGGGAGAGAGCGCAAAAGAGAGGGGGGGAGAGAGCGCAAAAGAGAGGGGGGAGAGAGTGCGCAAAAGAGAGGGGGAGAGAGCACAAAAGAGAGGGGGAGAGAGAGCAAAATAGAGGAGTAGAGAGAGAGCAAAAGAGAGGGGGGAGAGAGAGCAAATGAGAGGGGGGGAGAGAGAGAGCAAAAGAGAGGGGGAGAGAGAGAGCTTAAAAGAGAGGGAGGAGAGAGAAAGCAAAAGACAGGGGGGAGAGAGAAAGTGCAAAAGAGGGGGGAGAGAGAGCAAAAGAAGGTGGAGAGAGATCAAAAGAGGGTGGAGAGAGAGCAAAAGAGAGGGGGAGAGAGAGAGAGCACAAAAATAGAGGGGGGAGAGAGAGAGCAAAAGAGATGGAGAGAGAGAAAGCAAAAGAGAGGGGGGAGAGCAAATGAGAGGGGGGAGAGAGAGAGCAAAAGAGAGGGGGAGAGAGCTTAAAAGAGAGGGAGGAGAGAGAGAGCAAAAGAGAGGAGGGAGAGAGAAAGCAAAAGAGAGGGGAGAGAGAGCACAAAAATAGAGGGGAGAGAGAGCAAAAGAGATGGGGAGAGAGAGAGCGCAAAAGAGATGGGGGCGAGAAAGCAAAATTGAGGGGGGGAGAGAAAGCAAATGAGAGGGGGGGAGAGAGAGAGCAAAAGAGAGGGGGAGAGAGAGAGAGCAAAAGAGAGGGGGGAGAGAGAGAGCAAAAGAGAGGGGGGAGAGATAGAGCAAAAGAGAGGGGGAGAGTGAGAGCGCAAAAGAGGGTGGAGAGAGATAAAGAGAGGGGGGGACAGGGTATACATATACTAGTATGTGATTGGCTGATGCCTGTCACATGTTACAGGGGCTGGCAAATAGGAGAAAAAATAAATTTGCAAGAAAAAAAAAATCTTCTGCTTTTGTGTTATTGCATTGTCTTTTTATTATGCACTTTTTAAGGACCAGTGACTTACATTGCGGTCATTAAGGGGTTACTTATGCAAATTTACTGTATTTAGTGGTCCTTTAACTTATAATAGTGCTAATAAGTTTTATGACCCACTTTTAATCTAGCTCATTATGTGCATGTTACACAGTTTTACATATTGTGGACTTTCTACACTCAAATATCCTATATAATAAAAGGCCAAAAATGTTTGTCCGATGCAGTCATGCGCAGTAGAGACTGCACAAGGACAAACATACCTGGCCTTGAACAGCAGAGAGTGAGATAGTGGTGCCAAGCGGCTGTGATGGGGGGGGGGCATGGCCAGACGTGCCGTGATGGAGGTGTGGCTGGGAATGCCATTATGGGAGCGTGGTTGGCGGGAGTGTGCATGATGGGGCGTGACCAACGGAGCACCCGTGATGGGGACGTGGTCATGCCGGAGTGGACGTGGCCGAGAGAGAGCTCAAAAGATGGGGAAGAAAGAGCAAAAGAGGGGGTAAGAGAGCAAAAGAGAGGGGGGAGAGAGAGAGAGCAAAAGAGAGGGGGACAGAGAGAGAGCAAAAGAGAGGGGGACAGAGAGAACACAAAAGAGAGGGGGAGGGAGCAAAAGAGAGGAGGGTGAGAGAGAGAGCAAAAGAGAGGGGGAGAGAGCACAAAAGAGAGGGGGGTGAGAGAGAGCAAAAGAGAGGGGGGAGAGAGAGCACAAAAGAGGGGAGGGAGAGAGCAAAAGAAAGGGGCGAGAGAGAGAGAGAGAGAGAGAGCGCAAAAGAGGGGGGGAGAGAGAGAAAAAGAGAGGGGGAGAGAGAGCAAAATAGAGGAGTAGAGAGAGAGAAAAAGAGAGGGGGGAGAGAGAGCAAATGAGAGGGGGGAGAGAGAGAGCAAAAGAGAGGGGGAGAGAGAAAGCAAAAGACAGGGGGGAGAGAGAAAGTGCAAAAAAGGGGGGAGAGAGACCAAAAGAGGGTGGAGAGAGAGCAAAAGAGAGGGGGAGAGAGAGCACAAAAATAGAGGGGAGAGAGAGAGAGCAAAAGAGAGGGGGGAGAGCAAATGAGAGGGGGGGGGAGAGAGCGCAAAAGAGAGGGGGAGAGAGCTTAAAAGAGAGGGAGGAGAGAGAGAGCAAAAGAGAGGAGGGAGA
The DNA here is from genome assembly GCF_027579735.1 of Bombina bombina. Classification (NCBI taxonomy): domain Eukaryota; kingdom Metazoa; phylum Chordata; class Amphibia; order Anura; family Bombinatoridae; genus Bombina; species Bombina bombina. Next base: position 1,180,216,018 of record NC_069499.1, on the reverse strand, counting down.
GAGAAAGTGCAAAAGAGGGGGGAGAGAGAGCAAAAGAGAGGGGGGAGAGAGAGAGAGCAAAAGAGATGGGGAGAAAGAGAGCGCAAAAGAGAGGGGGGCGAGAGAGCAAAAGTGAGGGGGGGAGAGAAAGCAAATGAGAGGGGGGAGAGAGAGAGCAAAAGAGAGGGGGAGAGAGAAAGCGCAAAAGAGAGGGGGGAGAGAGAGAGCAAAAGAGAGGGGGAGAGAGAGAGCAAAAGAGAGGGGGGAGAGAGAGAGCAAAAGAGAGGGGGGAGAGAGAGAGCAAAAGAGGGTGGAGAGAGCAAAAGAGAGGGGGAGAGTGCGCAAAAGAGATGGGGGAGATAAAGAGAGCAAAAAAGGGGGAGAGAGTGCAAAAGAGAGGGAGAGAGCAAAAGAGAGGGGGGAGAGAGAGAGCAAACGAGAGGGGGGGAGAGAGCAAACAAGAGGGGGAGAGAGAGCAAAAGAGAGGGGGGAGAGAGCAAAAGAGAGGGGGGAGAGAGCAAAAGAGAGGGGGGAGAGAGAGCAAACGAGAGGGGGGAGAGAGAGCAAACGAGAGGGGGAGAGAGAGCGCAAAAGAGAGGGGGAGAGAGAGCGCAAAAGAGAGGGGGAGAGAGAGCGCAAAAGAGAGGGGGAGAGAGAGCGCAAAAGAGAGGGGGAGAGAGAGCGCAAAAGAGAGGGGGAGAGAGAGCACAAAAGAGAGGGGGAGAGAGAGCACAAAAGAGAGGGGGAGAGAGAGCACAAAAGAGAGGGGGGAGAGAGAGCACAAAAGAGAGGGGGGAGAGAGAGCACAAAAGAGAGGGGGGAGAGAGAGCGCAAAAGAGAGGGGGGGAGAGAGCGCAAAAGAGAGGGGGGGGAGAGAGCGCAAAAGAGAGGGGGGAGAGAGTGCACAAAAGAGAGGGGGGAGAGAGCACAAAAGAGAGGGGGAGAGAGAGCAAAATAGAGGAGTAGAGAGAGAGCAAAAGAGAGGGGGGAGAGAGAGCAAATGAGAGGGGGGAGAGAGAGAGCAAAAGAGAGGGGGAGAGAGAGAGCTTAAAAGAGAGGGAGGAGAGAGAAAGCAAAAGACAGGGGGGAGAGAGAAAGTGCAAAAGAGGGGGGAGAGAGAGCAAAAGAGGGGGGAGAGAGACCAAAAGAGGGTGGAGAGAGAGCAAAAGAGAGGGGGAGAGAGAGAGAGCACAAAAATAGAGGGGGGAGAGAGAGAGCAAAAGAGATGGAGAGAGAGAGAGAGAGAGAGAGAGAGAGAGAGAGAGAGAGAGAGAAAAAGAGAGGGGGGAGAGCAAATGAGAGGGGGGAGAGAGAGAGCAAAAGAGAGGGGGAGAGAGCTTAAAAGAGAGGGAGGAGAGAGAGAGAGAGCAAAAGAGAGGAGGGAGAGGAGGGAGAGAGAAAGTGCAAAAGAGGGGGGAGAGAGAGAGCAAAAGAGAGGGGAGAGAGCACAAAAATAGAGGGGAGAGAGAGAGAGCAAAAGAGATGGGGAGAGAAAGAGCGCAAAAGAGAGACAAGAGAGCAAAAGTGAGGGGGGGGAGAGAGAGAGAGCAAAAGAGAGGGGGGAGAGAGAGAGCAAAAGAGAGGGGGGAGAGAGAGAGCAAAAGAGAGGGGGGAGAGATAGAGCAAAAGAGAGGGTGGAGAGAGAAAAAGAGAGGAGGGAGAGCAAAAGAGAGGGGGGGAGAGCATACAAACGAGAGGGGGAGAGAGCGCAAAAGAGATGGGGGAGATAAAGAGAGCAAAAAAGGGGGAGAGAGTGCAAAAGAGAGGGGGAGAGAGCGCAAAAGAGAGGGAGAGAGAGAGCAAAAGAGAGGGGGGAGAGAGCAAACGAGAGGGGGGAGAGAGAGAGCAAACGAGAGGGGGAGAGAGAGCAAAAGAGAGGGGGAGAGAGCAAAAGAGAGGGGGGAGAGAGAGAGCACGCAAAAGAGAGGGGGAGAGAGAGCGCAAAAGAGAGGAGAGAGAGAGAAAGTGCAAAAGAGGGGGGAGAGAGAGAGCAAAAGAGATGGGGAGAGAGAGAGCGCAAAAGAGAGACGAGAGAGCAAAAGTGAGAGGGGGAGAGAAAGCAAATGAGAGGGGGGGAGAGAGAGAGCAAAAGAGAGGGGGAGAGAGAGAGAGCAAAAGAGAGGGGGGAGAGAGAGAGCAAAGGAGAGGGGGGAGAGATAGAGCAAAAGAGAGGGTGGAGAGAGCAAAAGAGAGGGGGGAGAGCAAAAGAGAGGGGGGAGAGCATACAAACGAGAGGGGGAGAGAGCGCAAAAGAGATGGGGGAGATAAAGAGAGCAAAAAAGGGGGAGAGAGTGCAAAAGAGAGGGGGAGAGAGCGCAAAAAAGAGGGGAGGGGGGAGAGAGAGAGCAAACGAGAGGGAGAGAGAGCAAACGAGAGGGGGAGAGAGCAAAAGAGAGGGGGAGAGAGCAAAAGAGAGGGGGAGAGAGCAAAAGAGAGGGGGAGAGAGCAAAAGAGAGGGGGAGAGAGCAAAAGAGAGGGGGGGGAGAGAGCGCAAAAGAGAGGGGGAGAGAGAGCGCAAAAGAGAGGGGGACAGAGAGAGCGCAAAAGAGAGGGGGAGAGAGAGAGCGCAAAAGAGAGGGGGAGAGAGAGAGCACAAAAGAGAGGGGGGGGGGGAGAGAGCACAAAAGAGAGGGGGGGAGAGCGCAAAACAGAGGGGGGGAGAGAGAGCACAAAAGAGATGGGGGGAGAGAGAGCACAAAAGAGAGGGGGGGAGAGCGCAAAAGAGAGGGGGGAGAGAGCGCAAAAGAGAGGGGGGAGAGAGCGCAAAAGAGAGAGGGGGAGAGAGCGCAAAAGAGAGGGGGGAGAGAACACAAAAGAGAGGGGGAGAGAGCAAACGAGAGGAGGGTGAGAGAGAGCAAAAGAGAGGGGGAGAGAGCACAAAAGAGAGGGGGGTGAGAGAGAGCAAAAGAGAGGGGGGAGAGAGAGCACAAAAGAGGGGAGGGAGAGAGCAAAAGAAAGGGGCGAGAGAGAGAGAGAGAGAGCGCAAAAGAGGGGGGGAGAGAGAGAAAAAGAGAGGGGGAGAGAGAGCAAAATAGAGGAGTAGAGAGAGAGAAAAAGAGAGGGGGGAGAGAGAGCAAATGATAGGGGGGAGAGAGAGAGCAAAAGAGAGGGGGAGAGAGAAAGCAAAAGACAGGGGGGAGAGAGAAAGTGCAAAAAAGGGGGGAGAGAGAGCAAAAGAGGGTGGAGAGAGACCAAAAGAGGGTGGAGAGAGACCAAAAGAGGGTGGAGAGAGAGCAAAAGAGAGGGGGAGAGAGAGCACAAAAATAGAGGGGAGAGAGAGAGAGCAAATGAGAGGGGGGGAGAGAGCGCAAAAGAGAGGGGGAGAGAGCGCAAAAGAGAGGGAGGAGAGAGAGAGCAAAAGAGAGGAGGGAGAGAGAAAGTGCAAAAGAGGGGGGAGAGAGAGCAAAAGAGAGGGGGGAGAGAGAGAGAGAGCACAAAAATAGAGGGGAGAGAGAGAGAGCAAAAGAGATGGGGAGAAAGAGAGCGCAAAAGAGAGGGGGGCGAGAGAGCAAAAGTGAGGGGGGGAGAGAAAGCAAATGAGAGGGGGGAGAGAGAGAGCAAAAGAGAGGGGGAGAGAGAGAGAGAGCAAAAGAGAGGGGGAGAGAGAAAGAGCAAAAGAGAGGGGGGAGAGAGAGAGCAAAAGAGAGGGGGAGAGAGAGAGCAAAAGAGAGGGGGGAGAGAGAGAGAGAGCAAAAGAGAGGGGGGAGAGAGAGAGCAAAAGATGGTGGAGAGAGCAAAAGAGAGGGGGAGAGTGCGCAAAAGAGATGGGGGAGATAAAGAGAGCAAAAAAGGGGGAGAGAGTGCAAAAGAGAGGGAGAGAGCAAAAGAGAGGGGGGAGAGAGAGAGCAAACGAGAGGGGGGAGAGAGAGAGCAAACAAGAGGGGGAGAGAGAGCAAAAGAGAGGGGGGGAGAGAGCAAAAGAGAGGGGGGAGAGAGAGCAAACGAGAGGGGGAGAGAGAGCGCAAAAGAGAGGGGGAGAGAGAGCGCAAAAGAGAGGGGGAGAGAGAGCGCAAAAGAGAGGGGGAGAGAGAGCGCAAAAGAGAGGGGGAGAGAGAGCGCAAAAGAGAGGGGGAGAGAGAGCGCAAAAGAGAGGGGGAGAGAGAGAGCACAGAAGAGAGGGGGAGAGAGAGCACAAAAGAGAGGGGGAGAGAGAGCACAAAAGAGAGGGGGAGAGAGAGCACAAAAGAGAGGGGGGAGAGAGAGCACAAAAGAGAGGGGGGAGAGAGAGCACAAAAGAGAGGGGGGAGAGAGAGCGCAAAAGAGAGGGGGGGGGGAGAGCGCAAAAGAGAGGGGGGAGAGAGTGCACAAAAGAGAGGGGGGAGAGAGCACAAAAGAGAGGGGGAGAGAGAGCAAAATAGAGGAGTAGAGAGAGAGCAAAAGAGAGGGGGGAGAGAGAGCAAATGAGAGGGGGGGAGAGAGAGAGCAAAAGAGAGGGGGAGAGAGAGAGCTTAAAAGAGAGGGAGGAGAGAGAAAGCAAAAGACAGGGGGGAGAGAGAAAGTGCAAAAGAGGGGGGAGAGAGAGCAAAAGAGGGGGGAGAGAGACCAAAAGAGGGTGGAGAGAGAGCAAAAGAGAGGGGGAGAGAGAGAGAGCACAAAAATAGAGGGGGGAGAGAGAGAGCAAAAGAGATGGAGAGAGAGAGAGAGAGAGAGAGCAAAAGAGAGGGGGAGAGCAAATGAGAGGGGGGAGAGAGAGCAAAAGAGAGGGGGAGAGAGCTTAAAAGAGAGGGAGGAGAGAGAGAGAGCAAAAGAGAGGAGGGAGAGGAGGGAGAGAGAAAGTGCAAAAGAGGGGGGAGAGAGAGAGCAAAAGAGAGGGGAGAGAGCACAAAAATAGAGGGGAGAGAGAGAGAGCAAAAGAGATGGGGAGAGAAAGAGCGCAAAAGAGAGACGAGAGAGCAAAAGTAAGGGGGGGGAGAGAAAGCAAATGAGAGGGGGGAGAGAGAGAGCAAAAGAGAGGGGGAGAGAGAGAGAGCAAAAGAGAGGGGGGAGAGAGAGAGCAAAAGAGAGGGGGGGGGGAGAGAGAGCAAAAGAGAGGGTGGAGAGAGCAAAAGAGAGGAGGGAGAGCAAAAGAGAGGGGGGAGAGCATACAAACGAGAGGGGGAGAAAGCGCAAAAGAGATGGGGGAGATAAAGAGAGCAAAAAAGGGGGAGAGAGTGCAAAAGAGAGGGGGGAGAGAGCGCAAAAGAGAGGGAGAGAGAGAGCAAAAGAGAGGGGGGAGAGAGCAAACGAGAGGGGAGAGAGAGAGAGGAAACGAGAGGGGGAGAGAGAGCAAAAGAGAGGGGGAGAGAGCAAAAGAGAGGGGGGAGAGAGAGAGCACGCAAAAGAGAGGGGGAGAGAGAGCGCAAAAGAGAGGAGAGAGAGAGAAAGTGCAAAAGAGGGGGGAGAGAGAGAGCAAAAGAGAGGGGAGAGAGAGAGCACAAAAATAGAGGGGAGAGAGAGAGAGCAAAAGAGATGGGGAGAGAGAGAGCGCAAAAGAAAGACGAGAGAGCAAAAGTGAGAGGGGGAGAGAAAGCAAATGAGAGGGGGGGGAGAGAGCAAAAGAGAGGGGGAGAGAGAGAGAGCAAAAGAGAGGGGGGAGAGAGAGAGCAAAGGAGAGGGGGGAGAGATAGAGCAAAAGAGAGGGTGGAGAGAGCAAAAGAGAGGGGGGAGAGCAAAAGAGAGGGGGGAGAGCATACAAACGAGAGGGGGAGAGAGCGCAAAAGAGATGGGGGAGATAAATAGAGCAAAAAAGGGGGAGAGAGTGCAAAAGAGAGGGGGAGAGAGCGCAAAAGAGAGGGAGAGAGAGAGCAAAATAGAGGGGAGGGGGGAGAGAGAGAGCAAACGAGAGGGAGAGAGAGCAAACGAGAGGGGGAGAGAGAGCAAAAGAGAGGGGGAGAGAGAGCAAAAGAGAGGGGGAGAGAGCAAAAGAGAGGGGGAGAGAGCAAAAGAGAGGGGGGAGAGAGCAAAAGAGAGGGGGAGAGAGAGCGCAAAAGAGAGGGGGAGAGAGAGAGCGCAAAAGAGAGGGGGAGAGAGAGCACAAAAGAGAGGGGGAGAGAGAGCACAAAAGAGAGGGGGGAGAGAGAGCACAAAAGAGAGGGGGGGGGGCGCAAAAGAGAGGGGGGGAGAGAGAGCACAAAAGAGATGGGGGGAGAGAGAGCACAAAAGAGAGGGGGGGGAGAGCGCAAAAGAGAGGGGGGAGAGAGCGCAAAAGAGAGGGGGGAGAGAGCGCAAAAGAGAGGGGGGGAGAGAGCGCAAAAGAGAGGGGGGAGAGAGCGCAAAAGAGAGGGGGGAGAGAGCGCAAAAGAGAGGGGGAGAGAGAGCACAAAAGAGAGGGGGAGAGAGAGCACAAAAGAGAGGGGGAGAGAGAGAGAGCAAAAGAGAGGGGGAGAGAGTGCAAAAGAGAGAGGGAGAAAGAGCGCAAAAGAGAGGGGGAGAGAGAGCAAACGAGAGGGGGGAGAGAGAGAGAGCAAACGAGAAGGGGGAGAGAGAGAGCAAACGAGAGGGGGGAGAGAGAGAGCAAATGAGAGGGGGGGAGAGAGAGAGCAAACAAGAGGGGGGAGAGAGAGAAAAAACGAGAGGGGGGAGAGAGAGAGAGCGCAAAAGAGAGGGGGAGAGAGAGAGCAAAAGAGAGGGGGGAGAGAGAGCGCAAAAGAGAGGGGGGAGAGAGAGAGCAAAAGAGAGGGAAAGAGAGAAAGCAAAAGAGAGGGGGAGAGAGAGCACAAAAATGAGAGGGGGAGAGAGAGCACAAAAGAGAGGGGGAGAGAGCAAAAGAGAGGGGGGAGAGAGTGCAAAAGAGAGGGGGGAGAGAGTGCAAAAGAGAGGGGGGAGAGAGTGCAAAAGAGAGGGGGAGAGTGCAAAAGAGAGAGGGAGAGAGTGCAAAAGAGAGGGGGAGAGAGTGCGGGGGAGAGAGTGCAAAAGAGAGAGGGAGAGAGGGGGGAGAGAGAGAGCAAACGAGAGGGGGGGAGAGAGAGAGCAAATGAGAGGGGGGGGAGAGAGAGAGCAAACAAGAGGGGGGAGAGAGAGAAAAAACGAGAGGGGGGAGAGAGAGAGCAAAAGAGAGGGGGGAGAGAGAGCGCAAAAGAGAGGGGGGAGAGAGAGAGCAAAAGAGAGGGAAAGAGAGAAAGCAAAAGAGAGGGGGAGAGAGAGCACAAAAATGAGAGGGGGAGAGAGAGCACAAAAGAGAGGGGGAGAGAGCAAAAGAGAGGGGGGAGAGAGTGCAAAAGAGAGGGGGGAGAGAGTGCAAAAGAGAGGGGGGAGAGAGTGCAAAAGAGAGGGGGAGAGTGCAAAAGAGAGAGGGAGAGAGTGCAAAAGAGAGGGGGAGAGAGTGCGGGGGAGAGAGTGCAAAACAGAGAGGGAGAGAGAGCGCAAAAGAGAGGGGGGAGAGAGCAAAACAGAGGGGGAGAGAGCAAAAAAGAGGGGGAGAGAGAAAGCGCAAAAGAAAGGAGGGAGAGTGCAAAATAGAGGGGGGGAGAGAGAGCAAAAGAGAGGGGGGAAGAGAGCAAAAGAGAGGGGGGACAGAGAGAAAAAAGCAAAAGAGAGGGGGGACAGAGAGAAAAAGAGAGAGGGAGAGCAAAAGAGACGGGGGAGAGAGAGCAAAAGAGAGGGGGGAGAGGGAGCAAGGGGTGGGACCGCTGTACTGCAAAAAATGGCCCGTTTTCACTGGCTTTGGGACTAGTTTTAAAATATTATTCTCACAGTCCAAGAGATAGAGGGGTGGTGCAGGCTGAAGGGGTACCACACAAAAACCCTTAAACTTGTAACACAGTCCAAAGAACGCAGCAGCACTCACCACTATGCAAAAAAAATCCATCTTTATTGGGATATTCAAAGAAGAAAAGACAAAGTAATTAAAATATTATTCTCAACCACACACAAGTAGGTCCATCTCTATCCATATAGTACACACACAATACAGTACTAGCAGACTCTAACAGACAATAATCTCACTCATGCAACGTCACACCTATACAATATACACACAGGTGCAGCTGTCTATCTCCTTGGTAAAAATCTGACAACAAGGAAGTGCTGGAAACCCCGCCCTCACCAGCTCCTTGTGTAACATGGACAGGGAGGGACAGCTACCGGCTGGGGACTAGATTTATGCAGGAGAACAGGATTGACGTACACAGTAGTGAATTGGTAGATATACACTGTCACATACAAGGGAGATTTGCTAGATATACTGTACACACACTGCAGAGACCTGCTAGATATATACAAAAAGGAGGATATAGATAAACGGGGAGAACAGGACTGATAAGTAACGGGGGAGGTCCAGCAGATACACAGAAGTACTGACACCAAAACAGAACTGACGAACACAAGGAGTGACGTGCACATGATTTCAGTAGGAGAGAGGAGCAGGTGACGGTGTTTCAGACCAGAGAGAGAGACGGGGCAAGAGAAGCAGGACTGAGAGAGGGGCGGATACCTAAAACACCTACCTACACCATCCGACCGACAGCAGCAGGTAGGATGGCTGTGATATTGTCCATGTACGTACGTGTCGTCTATATCTACGTTGACATGTGCATCTGTTTACGTGCACATATACTAATGGTACATACTGGATTTATTGCTCGTGGTGTTTGTAGCCTGTAATAACTCTGTGTGTTACCTTTGTGCGAATCGTGTGTCAGCCTGTTGTGCGAATCGTGTGTCAGCCTGTATTCATTGCGTGTGCATCCATGTACAGTATGCATATGTAAGGCATGTGTGCAATGTATGTAACCTATATACAGTATGTGTGTGTAATGTTTGTGTGTGCAATGTACGTAACCTATATACAGTATGCGTGTGTAATGTTTTTGTGTGTGTGCAATGTTTGTGTGTGTGCGCAATGTTTGTAGCCTGTATACAGTTCTTATGCAATGTTTGTAGCCTGTATACAGTATGTGTGCAATGTTTGTAGCCTGTATATAGTGTTTGTGCAATGTTTGTAGCCTGTATATAGTGTTTGTGCAATGTTTGTAGGCTGTATATAGTGTGTGTGCAATGTTTGTAGCCTGTATATAGTGTGTGTGCAATATTTGTAGCCTGTATACAGTATGTGTGCAATGTTTGTAGCCTGTATATAGTGTGTGTGCAATGTTTGTAGCCTGTATATAGTATGTGTGCAATGTTTGTAGCCTGTATATAGTGTTTGTGCAATGTTTGTAGCCTGTATATAGTGTTTGTGCAATGTTTGTAGGCTGTATATAGTGTGTGTGCAATGTTTGTAGCCTGTATATAGTGTGTGTGCAATATTTGTAGCCTGTATACAGTATGTGTGCAATGTTTGTAGCCTGTATACAGTGTGTGTGTAATGTTTGTAGCCTGTATACAGTGTGTGTGTAATGTTTGTAGCCTGTATACAGTATGTGCGCAATATTTGTAGCCTGTATACAGTATATGTGCAATGTTTGTAGCCTGTATATAGTGCCTGTATATAGTGTGTGTGTAATGTTTGTAGCCTGTATACAGTGTGTGTGTAATTTTTGTAGCCTGTATACAGTATGTGCGCAATATTTGTAGCCTGTATACAGTATGTGTGCAATGTTTGTAGCCTGTATACAGTGTGTATGTGTGTGCGCAATGTTTGTAGCGTGTATACAGTATGTGTGCAATGTTTGTAGCCTGTATACAGTATGTGTGCAATGTTTGTAGCCTGTATACAGTGTGTATGTGTGTGCGCAATGTTTGTAGCCTGTATACAGTATGTGTTCAATGTTTGTAGCCTGTATACAGTATGTGTGCAATGTTTATAGCCTTATACAGTGTGTATGTGTGTGCGCAATGTTTGTAGCGTGTATACAGTATGTGTGCAATGTTTGTAGCCTTATACAGTGTGTATGTGTGTGCGCAATGTTTGTAGCGTGTATACAGTATGTGTGCAATATTTGTAGCCTGCATACAGTGTGTGTGTGTGTGTGTGCGCAATGTTTGTAGCCTGTATACAGAGTGTGTGTGTAATGTTTGTAGCCTGTATACAGTGTATGTGCGCGCAATGTTTGTAGCCTGTATACAATGTGTGTGCGCGCAATGTTTGTAGCGTGTATACTGTGTGTGTGTGTGTGTGCAATGTTTGTAGTGTGTATACAGTGTGTGTGTGTGTGTGTGTGCGCAATGTTTGTAGCCTGTATACAGAGTGTGTGTGTAATGTTTGTAGCCTGTATACAGTGTATGTGCGCGCAATGTTTGTAGCCTGTATACAATGTGTGTGCGCGCAATGTTTGTAGCGTGTATACTGTGTGTGTGTGTGTGTGTGTGCAATGTTTGTAGTGTGTATACAGTGTGTGTGTGTGTGTGTGTGCAATGTTTGTAGTGTGTATACAGTATGTGTGTGTGTGTGCGCAATGTTTGTAGCCTGTATACAGTGTGCGTGGTGTTTGTAGCCTGTATACAGTATGTGTGTGTGTAATGTTTGTAGCCTGTATACAGTATGTGTGTGTAATGTTTGTAGCCTGTATACAGTATGTGTGTGTGTGTAATGTTTGTAGCCTGTATACAGTATGTGTGTGTGTGTGTAATGTTTGTAGTCTGTGTGCACTGTGTGAGGTGTACATACTCTGAGCACTATGCACAATATATTTTCTTTGTGTGTATCCTATGTTCCCAGTGTGTAAAGTGTTAGTAAACCTTTTGATGAGTATACTCCATATGGGATATGTGCAATGTGTTAGTGAATGCTGTGTATGAATTGTGTTCCTTGTATGAATGTCACATGCATTGTATATCCTGTGTCAACCTTATGTTTGGTTGTGTAATTTATCAATAAACAATGTGTACTTCTTTTGTGTAATTTGTCAGTGTATCGTGTTTATATTCTATGTGCAATGCATATACTGTGTCATTATACCCAGTGTGCACTATGTGTAAGGCAGCAGTTTGTGATCTGTGCACAGTGTGCGAAACTTGTATAGCTTGGGCACAGTTTACAAGCTGTACGCTGTATATGGAGTGTATACACTTAGCACATTTTCTTCTGACATGTACCCTGTGCTGCATACAGTTTGAAATGTATGTAATTTGTGTGATGTGTACACCAGCCTCTATTGCAAAATGGCTCCTAAGAGTTGTAGTTAGTGTAATGTGTGCATTGTACGAATACAGAGGTTTTAACCCTTTAAGCTCTGTTATATATATATATATATATATATTTTACACACATAAATAATATAATAACTCATTGAAAGATGCATAGAAAGAATCCTGTCGGACTAGCCAAGTTTTATGTGCCATGGTTCCCTGGTACTTGGGCTTGTCTCCCGCGTTAGAGTATTGGTGTCATAGTAATATGCTCTTTGTGTACCTTTTTTAAATGGGTTGAACATGTAAAGTAATCTACAGAGCTACAATGCACAACTGGGAGCTAGCTGAACACAACTGCTGAGCCAATGACAAGAAGTATTTGTGAAGCTACCAATCACCAGCTAGCTCCCAGTAGTGCATTGCTGATCCTGAGTCTTTCTATGTATGTTTTTTTTAACAATTATAAAAAGAGAACTAAGTAAATTTTAAATCACCTGTCTTAAAATTGCATGTTGGCTTTTTTTCTCACTTGTCTTTCTCCATTGACTTCTAAAGGGTAATACATTAATGCGGTCATAGTATTGCATAAAGAGGTATTTGATGCCCTTTAAGCTTAGGAAGTCTTACTAATTAGAAAATTAACTGCTAGATTCTGGAAGGTAGTGGGTTAACCGAATGATGTGCTACAAACACCAGCTTAATGGTCTTAATAAATGGAAAAATAGGAGATGATGTGGTATAATGCATTTATCCTGACCAGACACTCTCCACAACAGCCTGCGGCTTCAAGTGACATTTTGCAACACAGTAAAAAACACCATCCATAGAAACTGATTAACCATCTGCTTATTCTGGTGATGCAATTATTTGACAAATTAATTCAACCTGTACTCCCCTCTAGACATTAATAGTTTTTCCATCCCGAGAAAGCCTGTCTGGCCCTTTATATCAGATCACCCACCACCTCACTCTGCAATTCTTTATAAATCAGATCTGTTATACGGAAAAAATTTCTTATGCCCTTCAATTAGAGTGCCTTCAAGAATCAATTAATTTATATTATCTGGTATTTCTTCAACTATTGGCTAAAAGGGCTGTATACTGTAAAATAGTTTTTCCCTTAATGTGTTTTTCTAATGACTTCTTATATAAGAAGCAGAGTATAAAACGTATGAGAAATTGCTTCTTTAGGTTTAATTTTGTATATGAAATAGCTAGTTTTTTTTTTTTTCTCTTTGACACCACAACCCATCACAATTGGTCGAGCTTGCAGATCTCCTCATGTTATCACTTGCTCTACACACAAATTTTTATCTCTGTATGTATACCAAATAGAGAAGAATTGGAGATGAACATTTAACTTCTTATTTTACACCTACCTCCCACTGGAAGAGCAATTTCTTCTGCTGGCTATATTTACAATGTTTTTTTCAGTATAGGTAAGGATACCACACAACAAATTAAAATAGGCAGTCCCCCATCCTACCTTTTTTGGCGTCATGCAGCCTCCCTGTAGGAAGTCCCCCATGATCCAATCCTAGCCTTGAAATCGCATGATTGCATTGAGGATCGGGTGATTTAATTTTTTAAGCAAGTGTTTACATGAAGTAGTTAAACAAATTTCCTTTTTATTATCCCATTTGGTATTCTTTTTTGAAGAGTAAACATAGGCTCATAAGAGCTCAGGACTGAAGCATACATTTGCGTTAAAAGGACATTAAACACTAAATACATTTCAAGCACCTCCCTCTAATTATGGGTGCTGCTATTCTGAAACATAAGTTCCTACTTAAAGGGATAGTAAACACAATTTTTTTCTTTCATTATTCAGATAGATCATGCAATCTTTCTAATTTACTCCTATTATCAATTTTTCTTCGTTCTCTTGGTATTTTTATTTAAAAAAGCTTGATTGTTAAAGTGATGGTAAATTTCAGACTATAAGAATGTTGCAATAAAACATTTATTAGTTTGCAAGTAAAACCACATAATTTTTATTTTTAATTGTGTATATATATTTTATAAGAAAAGGTTTATAATCCTAATTGGTATTGTCTGTTCCTCCTCTCCCCTTCATTTCCTCTTTTGGCTGGGCTGTGATGTATAGAGCAGTCACATCCACTCTCTACATAGGCTTTCTATGGGCTTTAAAGGGGCTGGACTTCAAGATTGTCAACTGACACACATGTTGATTGGATGTTCACTGGAACTGTCATATAAAAACATGTGTGCCGGCATAACATTGTAATGGAAGCATTACTATATGCACTAATTTAACCCTTTCACAGATAGATATTTTTATTTTTTTTTAATGGCAAAGATTACATTTCTGACATTTGATTATTTAAAGTTCACCATCACTTTAAGAATTGGAATGCAGTGAAAGCTAGATTACAAGATGGCAGCTCCCATGGCTATAGGGAGGCAGAGGATAACCAATACTATGCTAATAAAATGTATTTATATAAGGTACTAGGTGATAAGCCTGCCCAGAGGGCAGTCTATTTATTTTTTAAGCTACAGATGTAGCAACACCCTATTTTGTAAGTTTGCTTTTACATAAATATTTAACTTACAGGTGTAGCAATACTATATATTTATGGACTGCTGTCCTAAATATATCAAACATATTTTAAATATATAATAAACTACAGGTATAGTAACACCCTATTTGGTCACACTTATTTTAAATATATAAGCTACAGTTGTAGTGACACCCTATTTAGACGGGCTACTGTCCTAAATATATCCAAAATTTCTGCTCTTCAAATTATGTCTACTTTGAGTATATTTCTTTGTAAACAACATTTTTTAGTAAAACAGGCATCACGTCCAGTTAAGTAGCCTTGTTCTTGTCCGTCTATGACTTTAACTTTCACATCAGCAGAGATTTTTACCCGAGAGAAAGCTACATACAGCTGTCCATGGCTGAAAACAGGCTCAGACAAATAGATGCCAACTCTATCTGAAGTTTGTCCTTGAGACTTGTTAATGGTCATAGCAAATGCCAATTTAACTGGGAAGTGTCTTCTTCGTAATACAAAAGGAAGTTCTGTATTACTTGGGGCTAAGTCTATTTGAGGAATAAATACATTTTGCCCTTCAGCTGTACCTGTTAATACTTAAGCAATAATTAAATTTTGCAGCAAAGCTTTCACAACCAATCTGGTACCATTACAAAGACCTCTTTTGGTGTTAAGGTTACGCAAAAGCATAATAATACTGCCGATTTTTAGA